>NW_026865428.1:0-69797 GCF_026571515.1 Ruditapes philippinarum | reverse complement strand
CATCATCATCATCATCACCATCACCATCATCACCATCATCATCACCATCATCACCACCATCATCATCATCATTACATCACCATCAACACCATCACCATCATCACCATCACCATCACCATCACCATCATCACCAATCATCATTATCATCATCACCATCACCCTAATCACCAACACCATCATCATCATCATCATCATCACAATCATCATCACCATCATTATCATCATCACCATTATCACCATCATCATCATCATCACCATCACCACCATCATCATCACCATCATCATCATCATCATCACCATCATCATATCCTCTATAGGGATTGTAGTTCTCACTATATAAAATTGTCCGTTTTAAGGTGCATTTGTCGTTCAATGACACAACGCCACAGCCGGGAGATATTGTAAACATGCGTCTATCAGCTGACCCGCACTCTACTGTCTATGTCTTGGGGGAGGATCTCAGAAACCGTGTATTCGGAACTGAAAACGACATTTTCTGGACAGATGTATGTTTGTTTTATTGTATTGTCAGTATTCAACACTTAAACACGTTTAAGATTTGTAGCATTACAAAATATATGTTTGATTTATTTAATAATTATATAATAATGAGGGATAATCCAAACGGTTTGTCACCACGTTTATAACTCGTTTATAGTAATAGTGCATCATCCAAAATCAGTATACATGTGATATATACCATGTAAAGTTTGATGAACATGTACAAAAATGGATCACAAAAAATACAAAATAAATACATAAGGAAAACTGGCGACCAGTGCCTCTCAAATACCGATAACAACGATATCTTACAGGTATAATAAGAATGATAACGTGACAAAATGATGTCCAGCTACCTAAGCCTCATTACGCACTTCAGTAACACACTGTGAAAACGCTAATCGTAATGGGAGTCGTGATATACTGTTGCACTGGGTCAGTAGTTCAAACAAATGACCCCTGAGTTCTTACTTTGACGTTTGCATGTGTTTTTGTTACTGATCTGGTTCCTGAACGATCGTTGATGAGTCGTCCTCTCGAAGGCGTTTATACCATCTAGAGACAAAGCGTCACGTTACAGATTTTTCACTATATCCTCAATTTATTGTGCATTGTATTTGTTTGAAGCAAAACTGTTATTCCAAGCGTCGTGACTTTTGACATGCTCACAAAATATCAATAAATAAACCCGAGTCTAGCAAAAGTCATTTTTCTTGTTTCGGCACCATATATACTAAATTGCGTCGGTACGCCGTAAAAACCAAACAAAATAAACACAAAAAAATAAACTCGTAAAAAAGTATCGACTACTTTTACGGGATTTTCTGAAAGTTACATACTGATTAATAACATTTTAACTTTTAAGATGGCATGCGGCGGTTATTTAGGATTGATAAAACGTCGTTCATGAAGAAAAGTATTATATAGTTTAACTATTAACATAGATAATTAATACAACGTATATCTGCAAGTATATGTGTTTATTTATATATACATGTATAGAAAAATTAAAACAAACTGCCGTCAGGGCTTTGTGCACACCAACAATGACAAAGTTTGGATAATCACTAGTTTTATTGATGCTCATTTTGAATATTATTTCTGAAACAGGTATCAAATGATATTCTTTATAATGTGTATTTTTCAATTATGTTGGTATTCATGGATGGTTTTTATTTAAAGTTGTTTATATAAACTATTACATGAAATCAAAATACGTTTATAATGTTTTAGGTGGTGAATCGGATAGCTGATATCAGCCCTCATGTAACTCAAAACGTAGCCAATTTTAGAAGCCGGGCAAAGGTATGTGCAAAGATATACGTGCGTTAGTAGTTGCTTTAATTTGTTTCATATATAAATAATTATAAAAACAGAATACAAATGCCGATACTTGATTTTTTATGCCATACATAATGCCACAGTTCTAATTAAATATAATACATTTCCAAATAATGTACTGATCACGTGTTTTGAGGACACTGATAATCTTTTTTTACACCTTAGTGCAGAACTTAAGCACAGATGAGATCATGATATTATGCCGTAATAACATAGTTGGCCTGTTGTAAGTGAAGTTCAAAAGATCTAGAGAATGTGAGCATGGACAAGGCAGCGTACTGCCATGAAATCTACATACGTAATGTCTCTAGTTAAAAACAACCGTACAAGTGTGAGACTCAATTTTACGCATGCTACAAAATATAAAATAGTTTCCTTTTTATGCCCCCGCCTCAATCATGGAAAGAGGGTATACAGTGTTACCATTGATCTAGTGCGTCTGAAATCCTTGTCCGGATCATAACTTATGCATTTAGGGATTTAAAGTAATATGTGCAGCATAAGAAGACGGTGTGAAATGCGCTAAAATTATACCTCTAGCACAATTTTCGAAGTCAAACTTAGAAATCAAACATCAACAATTAGAAATTCTTGTCCGGTTAATAACAAATAGTCTGACACACATGAATAGCGTGATAAAACAATAAGTCATGCACAAGATCTCGAACTCAAAGTCCAAGGTCAAGGTGACATTTAGAGGCCAAATGTCATGCAAAATCTAGACACTAAAGTCGGAAGATAGAAAATCTCTGTTATGCATCAAGTGATCGTAAAACGAGTTGGCACACATATTTAGCATTATGAGCCTGTGTGTCATGCCCTTTGCACCAAAGCAGCTCGAATAACTTTCTGGTCCATAACTATGTCAAGCATAAAGGGATTCCGAAATCAATTGTCAAAAGTGGTGTTAGGCATATAGAATCCTTGTTATCCTAACAATATGTATAACCAATGCATTACTTTCAAATTGAAAGATTACTTATTACTTACTGAACTTTTCTTACAGCTTTATGCTAAGCTACAGACTAAACTGAGAATATGTGCTCTGTCACTCAAAAAGCATGGCCTTTTGGCCTTTTTAAAACACTGTTGACCTTTGACATCTAATTATTATTCGGTGTCCTAATATATAAAGCTTGGTTTACCGTGCCGTTCAGAAACAGATCTAGTTGTGTACATAATTGAACTACTCTTGGTATTTCTTTTGTTGTTATCATGGAAGTACACTATAATGCAGATGCACAACAATGGAATACATAAAATCCTTTAAAAATTGCAATTGGTCAAACTATTATATATGATTCATCATGTCAAATTGTCCATTTGCAGCGGGCAGATGAAGTTAGACGATTGGTAAAACGCTCACACGGACCACTTGGAGATCTAGATGACACTTACATTGTAATTATGTCATTTTTGTGTTATCGTTTTGCTAAACTGTAAATTGAAACAATTTTTTTAAATTAACCTTATTTCATGTATTTCCTTTAATTTTGTAGGATTTCCTTTGTCAGTTTGTTTACTTTTAATTGTTGTATTTTTCACGGAATTCATATTATGAGAATTACAATGCTGGTGAGGTTAGTCATAATTACTTCCAGAATATATACAAATCGACATAATACAATTTAGATACAAGTCAATATATTCAAAGGAATGTATTAGAAGTGAAGACATACATTGTATATAGTCTAAGAAAAAATCTTCCCCGTAAGTTAATTTTCTACGTATGTCGGGTTATATATCGAAAGGATTGGAATATAAATAATAAAATATGAGAAATATGAATATGTAATATTGATAGAATAGAGCATAGCAATAAATGAGGACTAGTTAAAAGACAAATCAAACAAGTAAGATTAAAATAAGGTACTCAAAGGAGCAAGAAGAAAAGAAAAAAAGTACTAAGAAAAGAAAGAAATGTTAGTTTTCAATTGATAAAAGATGCATACTACTCGTGCAATAAAAGGACTATATAACACTTACAGGAAAGTGGATTGATAGTTCTTTCTGACGCAAAAGTGTCTGAGGAAAAAATAGATTTGCTTACAACGAAAGGATATCCAACAGAGTGTCAAGGACAAGGTAAGTTCTGCAGTGCTTATAGTTCTCTGTATTTTTTTATAAATACAGTAAATTCTCTCTATTAAGACCACTAACGGGACTGACTCAAAGTGGTCTTAATAGTGAACTGGTCTTAATAGTGAATAAGTCACTTTAACAGCTGACGAAGTCCAACTTAACTTAATGTTTACCTTGTATAGTTTATGCACATGGTAAATGTACTTAATTAAATGGCTTTTACCCTCCTTTTCACTTTCATTTATAAATTTAACTTTCTCTTTTAAATTTAATTCTTTTCTTTTTCTTTTTTCCATGTTTTTATTTTTGACAGGCTAAGATAGCAATAATAGAAATGCAGACTAAAGAAATAATGAGGTTCAATTTTTTCAAGTTATAATATACACTTAAAGATGCCTAATCTCATTTACTCAATTCTATTATATTCACCTAGAACAACAAATGGAATTAAATCTTTGATCTTAAGAAATTTGCACTTCTCACTTCTCAATACATTAATTGCATACCTAAATAAAGCACACACGAACTGATAATTTGGTGTAATTAGCAATTTTTACCATACTTGCTATAAATTGTGATGCACAACAAACAATTTTAAATGCTATTAACCTGTTTATTACATCCTAATAACGCCGACAAATTAATCGTTTCTCACACTATAGCTGCTTAGATTAATTAGCCAGAAGTGGTTTAAACTGATCATGTTGACGCTTGAATGCTAAAGATACATCGTAAAGCAAGCGTCTAATCAATCGATATATATTAATGACCTCATTTGACCCGGTGTATTTGTTTACGCCAGAGGGAAGATTACGACAATTAATGGGGGCAATAAACACCAAGTGATGTCTGGCCATTATGTTGCATGGTCGTTATACAGGTTAATGTTTTGATAAGAAATACACACAAATGTCTGACAGAAGTGGTCGTTATGCCGGATTAGAGGCGTGGTCGGTATACTGGTCATTTTTCTCAATGAATAAAGAAGGCAATTATTTTGTACTTTTAAAAAGTGCCCGTAATAGCGGCGTGGTCCTATTTGTGGCGTGGTCGTTAGGTGGCATTTTACTGTAGCTATTATTTGGTGTTTTGTTAATGTTCACCATTCTTATTGAACACGCTTAAGAGAATGTAGTCTTAATAGTTATTGAATTACAAATATTTTTGTTACTTATTAATTTCATTGTGGTAAGTATTCGTTTAGGTTTGCATGAATAATCTCTTTTTCTTTGTTGCATCATCATCATTATCATTTCGTTCAGCTACAAAGCCACGAGCTCTATCATATTCCACGTCGACAAAGCGAAACGTTGGTAATTTAGATTTATATTTTGTAGGGTTTATCAAATCCTGACATCAACACTTATATAATTGTAGTGATGTTACAACATTATTTTTTGAGTATACTTTAATTTAGGAACATGCTTACAGAATGTGTTGGTACAAAAAGAGACTTCCTTAATTAGTATTTTGTGGAACAGTCTTGCATTTAAATGATAGTATCAACAATTTGTAACGAATGTTTCTCTATATGCAATTATTTGTTATGTTAGTTTGTACTGGACACATGCGATCTACATAAAAGGTATCATCTGCTGGATCAAAAACAGTGTAAAATTAGTAGTCGGCAACGTATAATGACTGGGTATGTTATTCAGAAAAGCTGATAAGGCGGACCAGCCGCCGATATACAGTCACAAGTGAATTATAGATAGACTTACAAAGCAGACAATAAAGCAAACAAAACCGAAGGAAAAATGTGCCCATGTGTATGTCTCGTCTATATTATATATGGAACCTATCATTATTTATAAGCTTTATGAACAACGATAAAAACGCAACGTTGTAACGTTTACTAAAAGATGTTATAATGAAACATTTTTCAGGAATGCCACCGATGCCGGACAGTAAGTGTTTTATCGTAATACATAAGTTATTTTAATCATTTCTGAGCATTATCTCTGCAAAGATTAATCGTATATCGGATATCATATGCTTTTATCGACAGATGAGAAATGTCATTATGTTTTAGTTAGTGTTTTCTGTCGAAAAGGATTGATACACAAAATGCTGCCCTTATAAGTTTCATATAGTCCAAATTTTAAAGAATTACTCATAAATAGTCTTTGTTATTTTCCGATAAACAATAATAATATAGTTAAAAAAACGTTGGAACTTTTGCTACAAGATATAAATATTATTACGTTGGTAATTTAAATTTATATTTTGTAGGGTTTATCAAATCCTGACATCAACACTAATATAATTGTAGTGATGTTACTACATTATTTTTTGAGTATACTTTAATTCAGAAACATGCTTACAGAATGTGTTGGTACAAAAAGAGACTTCCTTAATTAGTATTTGGTGGTACAGTCTGGCATTTAAATGATAGTATCAACAAAATACATTTGTAACGAATGTTTCTCTTTATGCAATTAATTATTAGGTCAGTTTGTACTGGACCCATGCGATCTACATAACAGGTATAACATAATGCACCTTTTGACATTCATTAAACAAAATGTTTTATTTTTTTCACAAACTATTGTAAATATATCAACTGTATAAAATTTTCTTCGTGAAAACTGACCTCGGACATAAAGGTAAATCGAACTTTGCATGGCACTTCTGGTTCAGAAACAGTGTAAAATTAGAAAGAGCAACTTTTAATAACTTGGTATGTTATTCTGAAAAAGCCGATAAGGCGGACCAGCCGCCGATATATTATCACAAGTGTTTTAGAGATAGACCTACAAACCAGACATTAAAGCAAACAAAACCGAAGGAAAAATGTGCCCATGCGTTTGACACGTTTTTTTATAGGGAAACAAATCTTATTTATAAGCTTTGAACAAGATGAAAAGAAACGTTGTAATTTGTAAAAGATTTTTTTACAAATTCTTTTTCAGTGAGGGCGACGATGCCATGGGGGGAAAGTATTTTCCGTAAAAAATAAGTTATTTAAAACCCATTCTGGCCAATATTCCGAAAGATTAGTCTATACGGATTAGACTTTTATCGTTTAGTAAAATTTATTATTTTAATTTGTTTTCTGTGAAAAAAATGATACACAAAAGCTGCCCCTTACAATTTTTATATACCCCAAATTTTAAAGAAATTTCTAAAATAGTTTTGTTTTTTTCCGTAAAATAAAATATGTTTAAAAAAAGTTGGAACTTTTTCTCAAAGGATATAAATATTATTGACGTTGGTAATTTTAAATTTCACTTTTTGTAGGGTTTTATCAAAACTGACACAACACTAATATAATTGTTAGTGATGTTACTAATTTTTTTTGAGTATACTTTAATTCAGAAACACTGCTTAACAGAATGTGTTGGTACAAAAAGAGACTTCCTAATTAGTATTCGGGGGTACAGTCTGGCATTTAAATGAAAGACTAAATACATTTGTAACGAATGTTTCTCTTTATGCCAATTACTTGTTATGTCAGTTTTGTTCCTGGACCGCATGCGATCTACATAAAAGGATTCCATAATGTCCCTTTCTGACCATTCATACATAAAATGTTTTATTTTTTTTCACAAACTAATATTGTAAACTTATATATCAAACTGTATAAAAATTTTCTTCGTGAAAACTGACCTCGCGGACATAAAGGTTAATCGAACTTTGTATGGCAACTGCGGTTCAGAAACAGTGTAAAATTAGAAATCGGCCACTTGTTAAGAAACTTTTAATAGCTTGGTTAGTTGTTCAGAAAAGCCGATAAGGCGGACCAGCCGCCGATATATTATCACAAGTGTATTAGAGATAGACCTACAAACCAGACAATAAAGCAAACAAAACCGAAGGAACCATTATTTATGGAATCATTATTTATAAGCTTTATGAACAACGATAAAAACGCAACGTTGTAACGTTTGCTAAAAGATGTTATTATTAAACTACATCTTTCAGGTATGCCACTGATGGCGGCAGGTAAGTGTTTTACCGTAATACATAAGTTATTTTAATCATTTTTGAGCAATATATCCGCAAAGATTAGTCGTATATCGGATATCATATGCTTTTATTGACAGATGAGAAATGTCATTATGTTTTAGTTAGTGTTTTCTATCGAAAAGGATTGAACACAAAATGATGCCTTTTTTATATAGCCCCAATTTTTAAGAATTACTCAAAAAATAGTCTTTGTTATTTTCCGATATGCAACAATAATATGTTGGAAAAAGAAACAGTGGAACCTTTGCTACAAGATATGATTATTAAACTTACATTTTCCAGGACCGCCAATGCTTATGGACGGTAAGTGTTTTACAGTAATGAGTGCTTTATACTTGCTTTATACTTTCTGAGCAATATCTTCTTCCTGCAACGTATTAGTCGTAAATCGGAACATTGATTTGATTCCATGCTATCGTTAGAGCAAAAACTGTGATGTATGGAAACATGATTCATTTCATATTACCAGGATAACTATTAAAAAAACTAACTATACAATATCATCCTGAAATAGTTTTCGGCATCGTTAAGGAAACGCATTGTCAGTTTACTTATGCAAAATTGTAACAAATATTTTATTGTATCATTTTCTTTTAATCATGTGCTGTTAAATATATCTGAAGAATAACCATGATGATAATGGATAATGATAACTTTCATTAAATGATTTGTACACAAATGCTCATCAGTTAATATTTGAAAATAACTTTCTGATATGTGACAATCTGCTAATGTATTTATTGATACCATTGTATATATAGAAGTAGCCAGGTGCACGGAAATATGCTTAACACATTCAATTTTAATACTTATCTATCTTAATCGTAAAACATATGATTTTTTGTGTAACATGGCTATTGTTTTACTGTTTAAGGATTGGCCAAAGATAACATACTTGAGCCTGGTGAGTAATATTTAGGCTATGTGTTTCTTACATTCTGTATTTATAACCTGTTTTAAATGTTAGTTATTTAAAGTCAACATTTAAATACGCCGCTAGTTGCCTACGACCCAATTGAACATTTAATAATCGATTGGTGTTCAGCGCGAAGAATGCAGACGCTACTGCAAAATTGAATTATAATTGATTCTCTATTATCACGAATTTCACTTTGTTTACTGAAATAACATTTTTTTAGTTGTACTTTGAAAGTTTAGGTTTTTCTTCGTTAGTAAAATGATTATTAAAATCAATGTTTGCAGGTCCATCCCTTGAGGAAATCGTTCGGACTAGGTTTCCCGACACGTGGTTATGGGATGATTATAGAATTGGGTTAGATATCTTTATTTGCAATATAAATACGTCAAAACAATTTATCACCTTACTCAAGAATCCACACTCACGAACAACCAGTTTTCATTTTAAATCTTCTCCGATATTATCGTAGTGGTTATAGGCTTTTAGTAAAAGTGTGTCCGGCTAGACTATTTATTTTAAAAATTTAGAAAGTTAGGAGATGGACTTATTCAGAATCAGAAATAAAGGGATTTTATTTACAAACTCAACAAGAATAAAAACACTTCATACAATCATAGCTCTGTTTTGTCGGCACATACCTACTTAAGCCAGCGCTAAAGAATGGGACACTTTCAATATTTCCCACAAACAAGCTAAATAAAACCGAGTCGGCATCTTTCAACTTTTTGAATTTTGTTTCATTGCTGTCGAGGTTTTTTTTCCAAAATTTATTGTAATGGAATATTTGATACATTATTTGATTTTAACCATTTATGTAAATTCTCAAATTGATTATTTAACGACACACTTGAAATATGAAAATAAATACTGTATACGTACATGTATAAGAAGAATAAATATATCATCAAATGATATAAAACTTAAGGTTGCATTTAGGGGCCATCAGAAATATTTTATCTACCACATGCGAACACGATAGCTACTACATGCGCACGCGATATCTACCACGTGCGCACGCGATACATACTACGTGCAGACGCGATAGCTTTTACATGCCCTGGTAATGATTGACCAACGTAGAGGCTATCTCGTGCGCAAGTAGTACTTAGTAGCTATCGTGTGCGCTCATAATAGCTATCGCGGTTGCACGTCGTAGCTATCGTGTGCGCATGTAGTAGCTATTGAGTGTGCACGTAATAAATAAAATATCTCTGATGTCCCCTCTATGCCACCGTATAAATATAAACTGAATCTTGTAAACATTACATTTAAGGTTGTAACAATCCCTTTTGCAGTTCCATGCTATATAATGATATCTATATGCGTTTATTATTTATAATTTTAGGTCAAGTGGGGAAATAAATGTCAATCTGAATGTACCCGACTCCATGACAACGTGGGTGACGTCAGTATTTGCACTTAACCCAAAGACGGGATTTGGAATTTATGATTTAAAGCCAGAGGTATACTGCTAAACTATAAATAAATGTACAATATTTGATTTTTTTGAGTTCTTCAATCAGTTTTGCTTACAGGAAATTAATTTATCTGTAAGAAACAATTATTCAGAAACAGTAAGTTGCTATGAAGAAATAAAAGTCATTAAACGCTGTTCACACAGGCAATACCTATAATACCTAATATCAGTAAATAACAGAGAGAAGCAGAAGTCCTTGTATCGTAATAAACCAACAATCTTACTTTCCCTGAATAACAAAACATATAAATGCAATTGCCATTCCACGCCAAGTAAAAGAATGCGTTTGCTCTAGAAAAAACAATGGGCAAACTAGATAAAAAGGATAAAAAGGAATTTTGAAAGAGGATCAGAAGCCTGCATATTACAAACAAGACATCAATAATGTGCGGATTTCTTCAAAAGCTTTTCAAGCTTCCTACTCAATCCGTACAATTTAGTATTTGTCAGTTATTATGTAAATGAAATTTTTACATAAAACTACGACGTCAAAAGTAGGCTAGTGTTAAAACCACTGAACACACAAGTTGAAAAAGGTCAAATAGAAGGAACTTAATTACCAAAACAGATACAGACAAAAAATGTCGTTATTCAAGGACCGGAAACATTACATGTTTGTTAATATTGTATTGGTCGACTTTTAACGGCCTCCACAAGCACAAATATCACAGATCAGATGCTGCAATAAGATAGAGAAACAAAACCCTAATGTTCGCCTAAAACGACAAAATTGGCTTAGACCGTGTTCTGCGTTGTCATACATAGTTTTGCCTTCCCGTTGTGCCTTTTGACATTGCGGATATTGGCGCTTCTAAAGGGGACCGACCACGAGCTGATATCATCGTTCATTGGCGAAAACTAACTGAGATGACATTTTGACAAATAGCATCAACAACAAGGACTGTCACTTACAATTGTTCTCGTAAAATGAAATGTTATTCATAGCAAACTTACCACCTTTACTTGGAGTTAGATACATGACTCTTGGACGCGACACGTCGTCTTGATGTTGTAGACATTTGTGCCAACTTAATTTCAAAGCCTTGAAAAAAAAGTTACACTCCGGGCACAAATGTGTACCTTCCAACTCTTCTTGTGAGAATGAACGTACGTAAAATACTTTGTAACTTAAATATTTCTATATATCTTTCCAATACTTTATCAAAGACTATCATTTCCTCAACAGTCTTATGTCTCAAAAGTTTTTCCTCTTAGTGCTACCAAGCCGTAAGCGCAACCCCATAATTATGAAGGCATTTTAAAAATCTGTGTAAAAATACCTAAATTTGCTAGTATTATTTCAGGTAACAGTTAGAAAAATGTTCTTCCTGACAATGGACCTTCCAGCGTCGATTGTTCTTGGCGAAGAGTTTCTCCTCCAGATTTCAGTCTTCAATAACTACCCTGTGACTAAACTGGTAAAATCAATAATAAAGCCTATTGATCATTTTGATTAAGCGTCCATTGCAGAGAGATTAAGTGTGTTGCCTCCTAACCACTCCCCTTACTGCCGTGGGTTATGTCAGGGACTTGCACTATTTCATATGAGGAAGCTTTCCAGCTAGTTTATAGAAAGTGGTGGTTCTACTCAGTTGCCGACAGGTGCTTCTGACGACTTTCTCCGCAGAAAAGGGGGCAAGTCACCATATAACATAGGTTTGGTTCGAAGTAATGGTATTGAATGTTTCAAAAGGTTCAGCTGTTAAATGTTGAAATTATGTTAATATTTATGACACATACATCGAGAATCTTGCAGTAAATGATAACAAGAGATTGTTAGTTAATGAGACAAATATAAAAGGTCTGCCATAGCAGCTGTAAGCATATATTCAGGAAATGTTTAATTTATCTCTGTGTACACTATATCATCAAGAAAATCGATTAGGTAATTTGCTAATGAAGAAAACAAAAACAAATAAAAAAAACTGTTTTCGTTTTAAAGGTTTTCATACGGATAACGATGTCAGATAATCCAAACAACCCTATTCCAGCTTCGGCTGAAGTAAGTTAACTTTAGTAATAACTATACAAAAGTAATCAACTATACAAGTACATTTCTTTTATTTAAACAGTTAATATAACGGACAGGAACATTGCTTATTGATTCATTTTAATTAAGGTATATTGTATTGAATTTATAATAAGTTAAAATACTGTCGCCGATATGGTAAGGTCGTTGACTTGATACCACCTTTTTCTTTACCGGTGAAGAAGTGTTCGAATGGGTGTAATTCATATTATGTTTTTAATTTAGAATTGACTTCTTATTTGTATATTCCAGGTGAAAGGAAACGATGGTCATTCAACATTCATTCGATTTCAGCCTGAAAAAATTGGAGTATTAAATATAACAGTTAAAGCATTTATCATGGACAATATGTTCTTTTCTGTACCAGACAAAATAATGAAAAGTGTTGTTGTACGGGTAAGTTTCCCAACACGTTTAAGAGTTTATGTATCTTTTGTCATGTATTGCTATTGATATATGTATTGATATTCACTTCTATTAGTGTTTACCATATAAGATATATGTCTCATAAAAAATAGAGAAACACGGTAACCTTAAAAAGACTCAATTACACCGATTCTTCAATTTTCATTGTTTTACCTTTTTATTTTTATTTTTATCGTCTCGAGGTATTTTCCATTTTCAAAATTGTAAAATATACATTCGAAATCTTGTTTGAATTATGTGAAAGACATGCGGTGATTTGAAGTACGAAATATAGATTTTGATTTTAAGTTAATACATAAATTGTTGAAAACAAAATATACGCCTATAAAGGCCATTAGTCACGTAACAAACGGTCGAAAAAGGAGTAAACATGTAATTTCATAATTGATTTATATTGACTTCGAAATTGTGGTCATTTTTTATTGTCATTTTACATTCAAACAATTACTCTGTATCTGTCTATTCCCTTTGAAATCCCACGACAATTATGTTGGGGTTTATTGTTCGGCGGTGATTCGTCTATGGTACTCTTTAAAACATTTCTGTCCCAATTAACCCCATCATAGAAAATCGACAGTACATCGTGTATTTTTTTCTTTTTTTACGTGCATTGAAGGATTGATAAAAAACCTCGCAATATTGTGTCCAAAGCATCATCTTAGTGTATTTTTTTGACATAAATTTCCAAACATGATATAAATGTAATTAATGTGACATCCGTTGATTCATAAAACATATTAAGTAAATAATTAACTGTTATTGTTCCAGCCGAATGGCGTTTTTAAAACAACCAATGAACAACATTTGATATCCGTTACACCAGCTTCCAGCCCAGTTACAAAACAAATTACCATTATTACTCCTGACAATATGGTTGAAAATTCCAAATTTACTACAATCATTATAACCGGTTAGTATATCAATGTTTTTTCTAATTTCATTACATTATGACACATAAAGCGTCGTAACGTTTTTTTTTAATTTTTCACATTAACAATAATTATTCAGAAAAAATAATCTCAAATGATATTCTCCAGTTCTGCCATATTAATAAACCTCAGAGTAATTTTATCTTTGCTTTTGAAAATTTATTCAAATTTTGATAAAAATAATTCAGGAAATTTCATGGTACCTAGTATTGAAGGTTTAGACAGTTTGATAAAAATACCTTCTGGTTGCGGGGAGCAGAATATGATTCATTTTGCCCCAACAATATACATCACGGATTATCTTACTATCGTGGGAAAATTGACTGCAGAAATACGACTTAAATCAGCTGAAAGTTTGCATGAAGGTAACAGTTCTGACATCATTTGGTTGACTGTTAAGAATATTTACATTTAAAGAAAGCAGTTTACATTTTTATAGTTTATTTTAGAATTGTAGCAGTGACAATAAGGATGTTACCTATGTTTGTTAAAAAGTTTATGACATTGATATTATTATATTATCTAGTTTTTGTTATATTTGTTGTGTTTCGCTGTTTGGATTGAATGTGATGCATAATCTCCCTACATGAACCTTATCTTTGACATATCAGATCATTTGATTACAATAAAAATTTCACTACAACACAATTATGTGTTACGAATAAACATAAGTCAAAACTTCTATTCCATTGTCAAATAAAACAAAAACAACAACAAAACACTGTCTTAAGAAGAAACAGTTAAAAATAGTGAAACGCGCAATAGGTTGCTTAATTGCCATTCAGACTTTCATTTGGCCATTTTGAATTTCAGGATTACAACAAGAACTGAAATTTAAACGCTATGACGGTTCATTTAGCGCATTTGGAAATCGTGATTCGTCAGGAAGCAGCTGGTATTTTTACGATCAAATGAATACATTTATATATGTATATCTTTATCTTAAACAAAGTTCAATGTATATTTAACAGTTATGTAAAATATAACGTAACATATAATTATTGAATAAATTCGTAATTAGTCAAATCCTCCAATTTCACCAATGACACCGGAGCAATTATAACTGTTACAAATTACTGTATATTTATATATACCACGATAATGGACGTTATTAATAATCAAGTGGCAAATTTATTGATCAACCCTCTAGACCTCACTCCATTTGTTTGTTGGAGATAATCCATCGTATAAGTGGTTCAGTTAGCGACGCGGAAATATTTGCGAATTCAAGAAAATCGATAAAATTTCCTCTAGCGTGAATATCACTCAACATGTCATTGAATTCTACTCGTGCAAGATTCGCTAATATTTCCACACGCGAAATGTGTAAAATTTCATTTTTTTTCCTTTTTATGTCAGGCGGAAATATCCACTCCTACTTTAAAGGTACTATATTTTGATTATTTCACATGATTTTCATTATGATACAAAGGCTGACGGCGTTCGTATTGAAATGCTTTGGGCAAGCGAAAGGGCTTATACAAATTGATGATAAAATTATGGTGAACGCTATGACATGGTTACTGAGGTATCAAAATAGTGACGGATCTTTTCGAGAGCCTGGAAGGGTTCTTGACTACCAGATGCAGGTAAACAATGCAGCAAGATTCATGTCATTTACATTTTATAATTATTTTCAAACGATTTTGAATTTGCTTTTCTGGCATTGTTAGTGTTGTTCTCGAATATATCAATTTTTTTTATAAAATTCAGTAAATTGTTGGTTTCTTTATTATAGTTTTCTTTACATATATTTTATTATAATTTGAACATTTCATGTATCAAATTTTGTAACGAACAACAAACATTTTTTTTTTGTTTTAGGGTGGAACTTCTTCTGGAATAACTATGTCAGCTTTCATTATAATTTCATTATTAGAAAACAAAAACATGGGAGGTGTTCAGGTAATAGAAGTAACACTTTTCTATATAACCACAAGATAACTGACATTCCCTGTTATATTAATTCAGCCTTTAAATTAAAATATTCATCAATATTGTTGTGTAATTACATAATTGCATATGTGGACCTTTAATAAAAGTAAAATAGAATTTTGATTTCTGAAAATAGAAAGTTTCAGGCATTGTACAGATAATAACATAGTTAGTTCTGTTAAAACAGGGTTTAACCAGCGCAATTACAAAGGCTTCGTCATATTTGGAAGGAAAACTTCACGATGTCACAGATTCTTATACACTTGCCATTCTTTGCTACGCTCTTGCAAGTGCCAACAGCCATTTGAGATCAACATGTTATATGAAGTTGAAAGATGCTGCAATATACGATGGTTTTATTTCAATATACATTTTCTGAAATAAAGATGATATGAAAACTGTTATTAGTTAGAAGAGTCTCATTTATCAAGTGTTTAAATGTTTCGAGTAGGAAATGATTTGAAGTCGTAATAACACAAACAATATGCGATACATATTCTCAATAAATATGATTCAAAATTAAGTTACTTAAAGCTAGATATAAAGTTTTTTTAAAGATTTAAAGAAAACACTTTAATCTGATAGCATTAAGATATGTTATTCATGACCTTACGCATTCAAATATTTTCTTTGTAGATGATAAGGTTCACTGGGAAGCTAATCGTAAAGTCTCCAAGAGGGAAGTAGGTACCCAGGTATTAACAGATAGAGCACCGGCAAAGGATATAGAAGCATCATCATATGCTTTGCTAACGTACATGAAACTTGGATACTTCTCAGAGGCTTTCCCTATCGTAACATGGCTTGTGTCACAACGAAACCCGACTGGTGGCCAGAGTTCTACTCAGGTAATGAACATTATACATATATATAGTTACGATCATGATGGCTTAAACTGAATCTATAATACATATACGGAATCATAACAGTGACAGAGTGGATACATAGACATCAAACTCAGTAGCTGTCTAAAGTGTGTTGCTTGATGCTGACTATATCATTGCTGATAACATAACTTTCAGGACACAATTATATCAATACAAGCAATGGCCGAATATGCAAGTAGCGGGAATGGTGCACCAGGTCCAGGCTACGGGGTATTTTTTAGACTATCTAGTTCAGGGAATTTCAAACATGAATATTCAATTAACTCTGCTACTTTCGACTTCGTACACAGAATCGAGGTAAGTATCCATTCAATTATCTTCGTATTTATTTACATAAATACCACGTGAGATTTAAAACTAGTGTGCTTTGTAATTCAAAAAGTATATGCATTTAGTTTCAACTTTTCTTCCTAAGTACAGCAGAAAAGTAAAAGTGAAAAAATATAAAGATCAAAATCAACTTCAGTAAGACAATATACAGCTTTGTTTCAACGATAGTTAAGTGATGACATTTGCAAGTGCAATTGCTTTTGTAAGGATTGTCGGACATGTATATCTGAAATTGAAATTGACCATCTCTGATACAATATGTAATGATCCAAAGAATTGACACTTTAGTCAATTTACAAGACATGACCGTTCTTCTGAAATCAGAACTATATTTTTCTGTGGTCAAATAGAACATTTTGTCTATATAACCTTTTTCTTTAAATCAATCATTGTACTTTGGTCATACTTTAAAAAAAGATTATTTACTTGTTTTAAAAACAACTGTGTAAAGTTGTATTTTATATTCAACGTATATAATATTAACTGTTGCCATTAAATTCTTATAACTCTATGATAAGCCTGTATGTTTTGAAAACAAGCCATGATTGCCTCACAGTCAAAATTAAACTGAAAGTTAGCCGGCGTGAAAAAAAAAGCTCACTCTATTAAATTACACAAATACTGATTTTTAATGTGACTTATTGAAGATAAACAATTAAACATGATATCTATGGTATGATTATGGTTCCAACAATACAAAAATGAGTGATATAGAACAAATTTTTCTAGATAGCGAACTTACTTAAAGTTAATTTTTACCAGCTCTTAAAATATAAATGATAATAAAAGTCTTTGATCAGATGGATAAGCAACATAATTTTATAAAATCTTTGGGTCTGATATAAAATATATCTACATTAACTCTATCAAACATTCTTTTGAAATTAGAAATTTGACTGAAATTCAGAAACAATGTGTCATCACTCTGTTACCATAAACAAACAAAGATACTCGGTTTTTAGGGAAACTGGTAAATAATACAGTGGATAAAACTTTTATACAATGATCCACAAAACAGTCTTATTGATAAGTGACATGTGTCTTTAAAGTGATTAGAGGTGTACGCAAGGATTTCCACTCTCTCGTATATTTTTTTAAAGCATTCGACTCCATTCCAACTGTATCATTAAACATGAAAAAATATAGGGGATAACCATAAATGAAATTGAGGTCAACATCTTTTTGTTTGCGGATGATGCAACGTATGTAACTGATGGGTAGAATGGATCTTTTGAAACATTTATTGCATTACTCGATGATTTCAACACCATTTCAGGCCTAAAATGAAACGAAAGAAATTTCACGTTTTAAAATTAGACCGAATCTAAATACTGTCCAATTGACTTCTGACAGTGCAATATCTTTAGTTATGAAATTTTGTACAAACTCTACTTTAACTCTTCAAAAGAATTACGAACCTATAATTTAATATATTGAAAATTACTTTAAGCAATGGCAACACCGAAAACGTTTTACACTCCTTGGTAATGTTAATAGTATCAAATCCTTTGCTTTAGCAAAACTGATCTATGCTCTCATCTGTGTTACCTCTACCTTGCTATTCATGAAACTCTGATGCAGATTACATTGAATATCTGACTTTTATATAAATAAACATACTGACGTCATTACTTGTATCAGTCTAGACAATGTCATTATAAACACACCAATTAAAAACATTTAGCGCCTTTCCTTAAAACCAAATGAGGCAATTAAATTTTTATATGCAAATCAATTTAAAATGATAACACATTCAAAACGCATGCTAGAAATTAGTTGGAAAATATCTTAGGAAACGAAAATATATGTTGGAACTAAACATACAAACATATTCTAACAACAACGATATACACTAAGTTCAGAAATTTTCAATATTAATATTTACATACATAATTGCTACAAACAAAATTCTTCTAAGACTAAACCTTTTTTCCTCGAGTCTTTGTGATTTTTGTGCAGTGGACATTAAATCTGTTGAACACCTCTTATGGCAATGTTCATACACGCAGCTTTTTTGGACATATTTAATAGAATATTTAAAAGAAAGAAATAGTATAGAAATTTACTAAAAAGAATATATCTCTTAATTTCAAAGGCACATACATGCAGATGCAAGAAAAAGTTATTCTTTTTGTTGCAAAATATTACATATATAGTGTAGAAAAAGGAATACACACACACCTCAATTTAACTTATCTTTTTAAATTATATTCGGACAGATTATTTATGAAAAATAATATCTTGCATTTAATCTCGATAAACTGGTTATTCATTTGAAAATATTAATTAGAAATAGATACGAATACTTATATATGAAACTATGTTACTTACATGAATGAAAACAATTAAGTTAACAAATGGTCAAAAACTGTACATGTGTCTTCTGCATTGGTGTTCCTTTGTATTTTCACTTTCTTTACTTTTCCTTTCTGCTTTTTATATGCCCGAAACAATTTCGGGCATATTATGTTATACCCTCTGGCGTCCGTCTGTCCGGGCAAACATCCAATAGACCCTTCTTAATATTACCTCATACATATTCATAGATTTCTCAAAACGAAGCTAACAGGGCAAGCTCTAGTATCTGCTCTATGTAAACATATTACGAATATATGGCCGAAAGATTTAGAGATCTTAATATAGTACTGACAGTACTATATAATTGTTGAGAGTTATATTTAACATTACAAAAATCTATACTGGAGATAAATAAATCAACAACAAGGTTTATTTTACGCTATATACAGTGAATGATATACATGTTTTCAAGACATGAAAAGTGAATAAATGTTTATGATAATTCCAAGTAATTTCTAATATTCTATGTCACGTATAAATATCAGGTTAACTCGTTGCAACTTATACAGACATTATCTGTGTTATCAGTATTTCATTGCTTACCTTAACACATGTTGGTCAAGAATGTATAAAGCAATTAACTGATAATAGATGTAACCAGTTGGATGCTGAATTCTGTACCATACTTCCCCTAAATTTAGCCATTGAAATAAAAAACATTTTTTATTAAACTTTTTATTTTGAAACCCAAAAATTTTATGGGGGGGATGTTCAAAAGAAACGGGGTTTAACCTTTAAACGCCCACCCTTTACCAAAATCCAAAAAAACAATTTTGTTTAGACAAAAAGCCCACCCCCCGCCCGTTTTACATTTAAATCGTTTTTTCATATTTTTTTAAAACAAAATAGTGTTGTTTACAGCAAGGGAAAAAAACACAATATCAGGGCTAAGAAAACGAATGAAAAAACCCTTAAAATTTTTTTTAAAAAAAAACTGTTTTTTTTAATTTTAAAAAATTTTTATTAAATATTTTAGAATATTTAACAAATTTTACAAATCATTTAATTGAAAAACATTTAAAAATTTTTAATGCAAAAGGTAAAAAATGGTGATGCGTTCATTAGGCATTATTGCACTTGTCCAGTTGGTCCCGATTAGATAATGGGTCATACCCCATTGTTGGAAAAGCCTGTACTAACCTGAATTAACAAAATCATTGGGGGTTACCACGGCAACTTCCAGAAGGTGTTGACGGACTAACCAAAACCCCAGACATTTCTTTACTGTATGGGACTGAAATTTGCAGAAAACATGTGCACGGAAACCATTGCACGGTCGAGGGGGGTATTAGGAAAGACATCAATCTAGCTCAGGCACTTTTTTACATTCCAAGATATATTCAACTATCAGTATATAATGCAATAAGAAGGACAAAATATTAAATGTTATTCACCAAAGTTAACATATTCCCCTGCAGCTTCTACCATATATGTAACCAAAGCACAATGTTGAAAAAAACAAAGTAATGTTAAAAACAAAGTAATAATGCGGATTGATTTCTTTTTTAATTATTTTATTTGAATTTAAGACAGCAAACAATTTAAACAAATGGTCCTTTAAAATATAAAGTAAAAATACATTTTTGTCAGCTTGCAACATCTATCTATTTCTATCAGTCAAGCTGTTTCGTTTTGCTTGCTTCATAATAAAAGCTCTTAATGTTTTTTGCTTGATGTTTTAAACATTGAAAACTGTAATAAATATACATATATTGAAAAATCCTGTATAAAACAGATATTGAACTGTTATCATTTAAAAGTTTTTTTGTAACTAAAAGTTCAATATCACTGTTTATTTTCTTCCTCAGTTTTTCTGTAATTCTTCTTTGAACCTGTTTGATAGTTTTTCTTATCATCTGTTCTGCAAAATGCCATGAAGAAAGATATTAACAATTAAAGGCGATTCAAATAGTTGTCAATTTGTGTTCATTACTGTTACCAATAGGAAATTCTGAAAAATATATATACATTTATTATGAAGTGGAAGTGGTAACAAGAACTATGACATTTCTAGAAATATATCAATTTATATTTTAATTGCACTTATAATGTTTTTTTTACTGTAGCTGAACTTTATTTATGTGTAAAAATGAAAATTAAGTCTTGTGATGTACCTTTCATCTGGCAAAATATTCTTCAGTGTTCGTCTTACTGGTCTGTTCATTATTACGCTTAGCCTAGTTGAACCAAGAGAGTACATCTATTTTCTTCAGACATATATGAATTTGTGTCATCTTTATTGTGTGAAAATGCTTCAAAACGAGCAATATTGTCTTGTTATATATTGATCTGAAATTGGTATACAAAATAACTGTTATTGATTTTTAGTATAAAAACGGTATTGATTTAGATTAATCATAAGTGTGATATTAAAATGAAATTTATGAACAAAAAATTTTATTAAATGTTAATAATTAAATGAAACATTTAAAAAAAACAATGAGAAATCAGATTTATTAATGTAAGTAGTAATACATCTAAACACTCATTAAAATCATATCCTACTGTCGCTTCACTACCCTACGCTCGTCGTAGCGAAGAGTAACGGAGCAAAAACGATGATCTGATTTTAATGAGATTGTACATCTAAAGTAGCTTAGTTTAAAAAAGAAAAGAACAATGGAATTTTACCTCGAAATGTTCTCATTCATTCCATTTTATTAACTCACATCCTTACGTATCTTGTGAAAATTAACCGTATAATCATATAAAGAATTAGAATAACAGAGTGGAACACAACAAAAAATGATATTTTCCCCCGGTAAGTTTAACACACATTTGGGGCCTTTTCAGGTCAGACTTAATTGTTTAAACATTAATCCCCCTTTTAGCCTCCTCTGGTGAGGGAAATTTAAAGATGCATAAAAATTTGAAAAAAGGCCCCTATGCCTAGAGCTTCTTTTTAATTTATGTTAAAAAAAAGACAAAATCCCATAAACTGATTTGGGTTTATGGGGGTTAATTTTCGGGTTTTAAATGGAGAAATACCCCCAATAAAGATCAGAAAAAAGGAAACATAAACCCCCCCCTTTCCCGTTAGCTTTTTTGGGTTTCCGGAGAAAACTTATGTTCCTTTTGGCCCAAAATTTTCCAAAATTCTAGGATGATTTCCTTTATTGGGAAAAGACGCCTATTGTTTTTGGGGGCCCAAAAGGGGTAAAGGTAAAGGTTTAAGTTAACTTAAATCTAAAAAAAATTTTCCTGAGCATAACTGAAGTTCCATTTGGGCCAATATATTCATTCGTCGTAGCATTTTACTTTACAAGATAACAACTTCATAGTTGTGGTGCTTAGAAACTGCAACTGTATATATATGAAGGTTCTTCAACTTAAAAGGAGGATCGCATTTTGAAGGAGGCAATACTTTATTTGATTCCCTATCCTATATCTTACAAATGCTTCATCCTTACTAAAAATCACTTTCGGGCATATAAAGCTCCGCCTTGCGGTGCTCTTGTAAATAATAGGTAACTCTAAAACGAATACCGTATTACTGAAGGTAACCGAAATGAATGAGTGCTGTTTTGTGTGTGCGTTATGTTCGAAATATGTACAGTTATAAATCTTGTTGATCTTTATGAATTTGCAGTGTGTGCGTGCGTGTGTGCATGTGCGTTTGTTTGTGGAAACAACTCTTTGTGACCATTTTTTTGTATTACTTGCAGTAAAGTTGTCTTAATTATCCTAATGAAGGTTATTATCGACCGAAACCTGTCGATTAATAATATCTCAAACCTACTCTGGTGTTTCAGACGTTTTTTTACTACATCCTTTCCTTTTTGATACTTAGTTTAATACATGTTAGTACATTTGAGCCGCGTCATTACAAAACCAACATAATGGGTTTGCGACCAGCATGGATCCAGACCAGCCTGCGCATCCGCGCAGTCTGATCAGGATCTATGCTGTTTGCTATTAGTTTCTCTACTTGTAATAGAGTTGGTAAGCGAACAGCATGGATCCTGATCAGACTGCGCGGATGCGCAGGCTGGTCGCAAACCCATTATGTTTGTTTTGTCGTGACGCGGCTCATTTTATTACTGTATGATCACAGAGAACAAAAATAAATTATTTGAACACTAAAATAAAAAAACAAAAACAACTAAATATGATATATACATTTTATAAATACTGTACTGAATTACAAAATTATTAAATGTTATAAAATTTGACAGTTTTAGTAAAAGATAAAAGCTGTTTAAAAGTCATTAAACTAAATATTTTATCCGCAAACAGCTTAATTCCCAAACACTGACTGTATACCGATAAACTGTCAAGTTTTCTCACTTATAAAAAGGGAAAAATGGGAACCCAAAAAGCAATTTGAAATAAGTTTTACTGATTGACCTAAAAAAAAAAATTCCCGAAAATAAAACCTGAAAAAATCGGGGGTTCCCAAAAAATTTAAAATAAACCCAAACGGAAGGGACTTTTTTTTCGAATTCCTTAAAAAAGGCGAAAACTTAAAAGGGAAGGGTGGCAAAAAATGTAAGGGAAATTTTGTTTGGGAAAGGCCTTCCCCCAAAAAAAAAACCTTTTCCCCATAACCCTCATTTTACAATAATCTTCAGGGGGTTCCGTGGCCAAATGGTTAATTTCGTTAAACTTAAAACCACTTCCCCCCAAATCTCTGTGGGGTTCAAAAATCCCGACAGGGACTTCGGATTCTTTCATGTGAGGAAGCTATCCAGCTAGCTTACGGAACGTCGGTGGTTCTACTCAGGTGCCCGTTCGTGTCTGAAATAATGCACGGAAGGGCACCCGAGGTCTTCCTCCACCAGTAAAGCTGGAACGTCGCGATATGACCTATACTGTGTCGATGTGACGTAAACCCCAAAACAAACAAACAAACAATCATCTTCATAATGAGCAAGACATAATTATTTTGCAACATTATTATAAGAAGGTTGCATGTTGAAAAAATTACAATGCAAATTTAAAACATGGTTTAAATTCCAACACATTATTAGGATAAAACCTAAATGTTTTGTTAAGTTAAGAAGTTATACATGTATATATACTAAACTATTTTCAGTAAGGTATTTATCATGAAATATTATAGGTACCAAGCGATGTTGAAACAATAACGGTTCTAGTTAACGGATCAGGTTTAGCGGTAATCGATGTAAGTTATTTTTTATTATAATGATACATTTACATGATATTTTTTAAATGTTGAAATAAGTATATCGACTCAATTATAAATCAGAAAATTATTTACATGTTAGACATGATGTAATGTTGAAAGAAGTATCTTTGTCTGCAGACATTTCTACGATGCGGACCGTTACCTGATAATTTTCCCGCGCATGTGCAATTTGTGTAGGGCAAAAGATCCTACATATTAATGTAGTAAAATTCATAAACAGTTCCGCAAAAGTTGACGGTGAAAACTTTTACGATAGACAAAAATTGTCTTTATAGCTTTGGGTCCATTGTTGCCATAAATTAAGCAGAAAAAGAAGATTTCGTGTATGTCACCATGTCGGACTTGAACATTACTGAGTATATTATTGTGAAAATATGGAAGTGTATTAAAGAAAGAAAAACGGTCTTCTTTATTCATAGTTTATTTAAAAAAAACTAAAGAGATTTATATAATAGCATAGTAACTCGAGGTAAATCATTATTCTGAAAAGGTAATGGACATGAGATAATGAATGGCTATGAAAATGGTTTTAGTTTTCAGTTTTCCAGATTTTATCCTTGATCTGATTTGCCTGCGATGCCATAACCATATATATTTAAAAATAACATAAATATGTTGATATGTGATATTAAAATCTTGACATTTTTACCTAGTTAATCGTAACAAATCTTCAAAATCTATGTTAATGTAATTGTATGCTGCACAAAATTAATTCCAAACACAGAAAAGATTGAAATATGTTAAAGAAATAATTTAAATAATCTTCATCAAAATTTATGTGAATATCTTTTCCATGGTACTTAAACGTCGCGTTTGATTAATATTGAAAACTGGCTGAAACAAACCGACACGTGTCTATCTCTTTAGGACTTACCGCTATTAAAGGACAATACAAATTGTGTTATACATGTATTATGCAATGGACGAATGATGGACGAGTGATATGAGTTTATCTTGAATACCATGCTGTTTTAATGTAAATTACTGATGTATAAGCCGTATGATGATACTTTAAGCAGATAGATAATGCATGTACTTCTGGAACATTGAATTGTTAGTCATGCATATTTTATTACATTTTATATGGTTACACCTTTTATTACTTAAATTCACTTTGCATCGTTATTTATCAAAATAAACTATTCGGAACTCGTGCTTAATCATTTAGTCTAGGTCAAGTCGTTAATGAAGTAGTTGAATACTGATAAAATGTTTCTTTCGTTACTGCTTTTTGCCTTATACGGAATGCGCATGCGCGAAATACAACTTCCGTGTCTTAGAAAATATCGTATTGTAAAACACGTCTGTATTAATTTTGCATGTTAATTCTTTTCAGCTTAGTCAATAATTGTTTTCTCTAAAGGTAGCATTAACACACCGAAAAGGTATAACTGTTTGAAAAATCTGCTAGTAAATATGTTTTCTTAAGTTCAAATTACACCTTCAAATTTTATTAAAAAAAATCGACTGTTTTTTGGATTGGAGAATAAGGAGAGGTTTGAACTTGCATTTGATGAAAACGACAGATTTCATTTTGATTGAACCTTTTGCACCCACTCAATTCTCACCATTCTCCTTTCATTAAACAGTTGTTTAAGTTTTTAATCAATATGACTTTGCAAGAATTTTCGTTAATCCAGCCAAAATATATGAACATTATATATCTATTTATGTCACCTACTTTGTACAGGTATCTACTTCCTATTATGTTACTGGAAATGAAATTGATGATAAGATCGGAGTTAACGTGACAGTTACAACAGAGCTTATAAATACTGTTTCGATTAAATCGTGCTTAAGGTAAACATCACTCCCATTGGCAAAATAATATTATAAAAACAGTTTTCCGAGATAATTCTTGAATGAACCTTCAAGGATCAGACTATAAAACTCACATATATTTTCATAGAAAAGTTCAGCTGATCTTTTACATTTAACATGAATTTATTGTTATACATCTTTAAACATTTTTTTATTGAAAGTGATTAAGATAAGAAGTTTAAAAATGATTGATTTTAATTACTGATATGTTCTGTTGTATGTTGAACATTTAACACCTTATAATTTTGTTTTCATGCAAGATGGAATGGAAGATTGGATAGTGGCATGTTACTTATGGAGGTCGAAATGCCAACTGGCTTTCAGTCTAATGCCACTGTACTGAACCGTCAGAGTATAATAATGAAACACGAAACAAATGGCAGAATAATCGCTCTATATTTCAATGGTGTAGGTATCAAGAGATCATATAAAAACATTTAACATTTTAATAGCAAAATATGTTTTGCATTTATATGCCATTCAGGGAACGTTTTTGCTAAGATCCTGTACTTCTATTAAATACACGTTTATTTTATGGTTCACTCTTGTAAATTTTGACCATTGAAACAAGTTAAGCGGTAGATAGACTTAGATTTCATGCTATTTATTTCAAATGAAGGTTAAACCTAGTACAAGCATTTGTGTTGATGTGAAAATGGACCGTGTTGACCCTGTTGTTAAAAGTCAAGCATGTCACGTGAAAGCATACGACTACTATGACCCAGGTAAAATAGAATGTCAATTGAAGTGAGCCATCAGCAAAAGACATTTACGCATTTTTTTTCACATTTATTGAAAGGAACAATTTATTGGTACAATAAAGAAGATAAGAAGATACTAGCAAATTACATTTTAAACTAATGAAAACATTAAAGGTTTTTACAACGATTAAATGCATGAAAGAAAATGCTCTGTTCATTTCTCAGTGATGCTTACACTTATGTAGAAACTAGATAATTAGTGTTATCTTTGCTGTTGTAGGATCTTAAAGTCCACACACTTATACATGTATTAGTGTTATACATCATTTTCATTTGCTGTTTGAAACTTGAAACATCAATTCTTTTCTCCAATTTGGATTTTTTCCAGTTCACCAAGCAATAACTAGATATGAGTTTGGACTGCTGAAGAGCTCAAACATTTGTAACATTTGTCCTATGTGTGGATTCTGTACCAGTGCTGACAATTGAGGAACGGTAAATAATATAATTTCTAATAACGATGAATATGTATAATGATCAGATTCTGCCATAAACTGAATCGTATTCACTTATACTGATAAGAAAGGTAGAATATTGTCAAATTGCAATTAATACAGAATGCTGAAAATAAATATGATGACTATTTTAAACCCTTTCTCATTTTGTTTTCTATAATATCTTGTTTCAATATCAGCTGGTTTGGTGTTTTTTTTTTTAGATAACTATGTTTGTAATTTTGTAAGAGTAAGATTAATTTTAGAGAATAAATCACAAATGCTTAAGTATATATACATACTTTCAGAATGGAGTTTTAACATATATTTTCAGATACGCTAACAATACCACCTTCTGGATACCGTATACATATTTAAGTGTACACCGGACTTTAATAAGATAGAACAATAAATACGTTTAAACTTTATATGTGAAAGTTTGAATTCTTAATTGGAATAAATTATAATAAAGCATGCATAAACAATGTCACGGTAACAACCAATCAGTAAATATATATTCACATAAAATATAAAAGTTAGTCATTTCTATACCCTGCAGTATTTTAGTTGTGTAATATGTATGCAGTTTGTTTTAATAACACATATTCGGCAGTTTTGATCGAGACAGATGATGGTCAAATTAGTTAAGTAATAAAACTGCTTCCGAAACTGGAAAAAATACAGAAATTGAATATTTAATTTCGAAATGGTACTTCGGACTTCAAACAAAACAATTCTAATTTTGTTATTAGACTACTTTGTTGTCAGTTAAATATTTCTTGTATGAATTATCTTCCGTCTCGAACTTATAGCTTACATAAACATTGGCTGCTAGCTCATTTGGGGATAAGTTACCTTCCATGGTTGCTTCGTCGGTATCAATTCATTCGTCTCCGCAGCTATGTTGATATTTGAATTAATCATTTTAACAGAGCTGACACCACCTTTAGTTCAGTTACCTTGCTAAATCTGCATTCAATCATTATTTGAACTAAACCAAACTTGATTTATCACAGATAAGTGATGGCTCCTATCGTACAAATGACTTGATCGTATTATGTGTTCAGTGTTGTTGCGCTTTTTATGTCATGATACGTCCACTTATGTATATTTTGTGTAGTCAGCTGCTTAGCTGCCTTAAGAAGTTTGAAGTTTGATTTTGTATTACCAGTAGACTTTACTATGTTAAAATGACGTGATACAATTATACTTTAAAAACCTTTCAAGGCAAAATGTGCATACTTTGACGTTTTATCAATACCTGGAAAAGGTCCTGCTTTTAATGCTTCCGAGGGATCACATTTTTTTCCAGATTTCTCTGCTTTAACCTAGCTTTTAATGTTTTAAGTTTGCCCATGTGATCTTTCGTTAGAATATCTGTTATTGTTCTACTCTATTGTCAAACTATTGCTACAAAATTTACATTGTAGTTCTAATAGTGAAATATACAGTGGATAATGAATGACTTTGAACTTGAACCAGTGGTCTACCTCTGATTGTTTAATTTATGGATCTCAAATAAGGCTAGGGGGCGTGGACGGTAACTTGCACTTTCCAGTACCGTCCATGAACAGGCTCAATCAAACCGAGCCTGCAACATTTTCAATTTTGCCGTGTTGGGCTTTCTTTAGGGATTCTGTATTTATCTATTCTAACCACTTCATGAAAACCATTGTGACCTACCTTTTTCCCGCACAATATGCATTGCGCTGTGTAGGCCGCGTACTGTCAGATTTTATCAATATTTTATAACAAAAACGATCGTGAAGGCCGTTCCGGTACTTTGGGCGCGTCCTGTACGCCACATTGACATACGTTATAAGATCGGTCAGTCAAGATATGGACTTACTTTCAGGATTAACTTATACATCATTTTGTTCGGTTGAATTGATAATGAAGACTCCAATAAATTATTAAAAAACAATTTCACCACAACATCTTTATAAACAAAAGAGCAATTATCCATGTTTGTGGTTAAATTTATTGTTAGTAAAATAAAAGGTCAGAGTAGGAACTTTAAATTTGTGGTGATCCCGAGAAATGTTTTGTTCGGTATTGCGCTGTGTAGGCCGCGTACTGTAATAACTTATGCAAAATATGAATAATTCTTTAAAAAGAACATTATGTACTGCGGCGGACAAAGTAAATTATTGTCTGTCTGTGATCCTTGAATTTATGCAATTCTCATGGTGCACCGACATGCCTGTTAGTCACACTAAAGACCGCCCTTTAATTTATACTATGCTCAAATGATATTAGAAAATACTATTAATTGCTACACATGTTCTTTGTAAATATAAAATCTTCACACAAAGTAAATATGTTATGTTTAAAATTCTGCAAACTATAGGTGGTCACAATATGAACATATAGCGTCATTAAAAACAGACAAGTTTTTTTAATCAAATTACTTCAGGGTGTAACATCCAAAATAAAATGACATTATGTATAATAATAGCATAATTGATAACATAAATGTTTATTCATTTGCAAGTCTGTAGCATAAAAATTGATGCTTCATATCAATAGAAAGATTTCTTATGCCAATATGTTTTTATACATTATATAAAATGATTTCAATTGGACATTATAACTAAAATATCGTTCAACTATGATTCGTCAGGGAGAGTTTGTTACACTATTTTAGAATGAGCATTAACAAATCTATTTTAAAGATTGTTTCAATTGGCCTAAAATATTTAAAATAATAACTTATGCAAAATATGAATAATTATTTAAAAAGAACATTATCCCGGTTGTTAAATGATAAACACGTAACATTCCTGTACGTTAACACACACGGAAGAAATGCAGACTGAACATGAGAAAAAAGACAGCAAATATGCGATGAGAATAGTGATACGTTTTATGATGTCATTCATCGTTATAGTAGTAGGTGAATAATCTTGATTATCTCCATTGATACGAAAGCAAAACTGTCACACACAACACTGTAAATTAGTAAACAAGGAAAGTATTATGATAAGATATAAAAGATTAGCAAGAACGAGAAACTGTCACGAATTGCAATCACACAATGTCAACGTTTTAAGCAGATATTTTAAAACTTAAATCCATGTCCATTATATTGAAACTCCTCCTTTTTACGCCCATTTACATACATTTTCTATTCTTTAATTTGATTAGTTTGTTAAATATCAGCTTGTGACAAAAAATAAAAATAAAGATAGAAGGTTTGGTTATAAGTTAAATATTTAGTTAATACTTTGACACAAGTATAACCAACGTCATTATTTAACTGTGAAGCATCGGTCTACTGAAAGATTTAGAAACTGGATATGAAAGGTGAGCTAATTATTTCTTAGTTTTTTTTATTTTCTTAATGTTTTTAATAGAATACATTATCTTATTTGAAATATTGAAACAGTTAGTTTTATTTATGGCTTAATTTATTTTGGTAACAGATGCATTTCATGATTATGCATAATACTTTCACATGCAATAACAGACATTGATTACTTCAGAAAATAAGTATATTTTGTTTTGTTTTATCACATTGATATCACATAGTGATATAGCGATTGATATCACATAGTGATATAGCGTTAAATAACAACTTATACTTAGTTAGGGATATGCATTATGCAGACACTAAAACATATTGTACTTTTTACTTTATGTACAATATCGGAACGTTAACTTAAAGATACATTTTGTTTATTTGATGAAACGATTAAACTATTTAATATTTTTTCTGTGTTCTGATCGTGAACTTTATTGAAACGGACAATTACAAAAGTATAAATTATTTTCAATATCACGTTAATTTATCACATTTTTTTTAATGCAGAAAATATACACATTTTTGTAAGTATGTGTATATTTTGAACTTTTTAAAATAATGCTACCTTCCAATGAAAAAGTATAATTATTATAATTTGTTTATAAGTTACATGCCTCATTACATAACTCTCTGGCATAATTATGAAGAAGTAAACTTAATAAACCTTAAAAGGACACTGCATAATTTGTTTATCATAAACGTTTTAATAGCATAACTATTTAGCACAGTAGAACCTAATAAATTATTCAATATGTTTAAAGCATACGGTCTTTTCTTTGAGACAGTTGATAATATAATAACGTTTTTAAAATGCTATCGGTATTTACCACCTTTTTATAGACAATTCAGTATGTTCCGGTATAATTTGTAAGTTGTGTTTGCATATCATTCATTATATTCAATGCATTAGTCGAGAAAATTATACTTATTTGGTGTTATCTTTTGATCGCATACTTTACTTAGTGTGAAACCATTTGTAATATTTTAGATTATTGGAACAAAGAACCATCAAGATGTTAATACAATTATCTGTTGTTCTATGCTGTCTCTCGGCCGCCTCTGGGTAAGTGTTCCAAGTATTAGGTATCATATAAAGTACAACATGCCCTTAAATAAAAGATTTCATTTATTGCAATCGTCAACAGTACATTTCGATAAATCGTCCCTAACCGTTACACTGCTTAATGTAATACATACTATACACCGACAAACAATTACATATAGGTGAACCTCACATAATAGAAAATGATAAAGAATTACAAAGCGCCGAAAGATCGCAAGAAAAATCTAATATTTCTATGGCATATAGACTTCACGGCGTTTTCACTGCGATCATGGCGTTGCAACGGAGCTTCTATGACGTTTTAATGAGATCTAAAGGCGTTTTAATTGCAATTGCCTGCGTTGGACTGCAGTTCTACAGTATTCTTTGCGCTTATACGGCGCTCACACGTCGCTCTCGTGGCGCTAACACAGCGCTAAGATATTAAAGCTTCGTAATAACGCTGTACATACGCAATGTAAGCGCAATAGAGTCGCCCAAAATAACCGTCTAATCGGCATGGCTGAAGGCCCTGTCACACTAGACTGCGCTTTTACTGCGTTTGCAAGGCGTTGTTAAATTTAACAAAGCGCCGCGAGATCGCAAGAAAAATCTGATATTTTTGTTGACATGGAGACGTCACGGCGTCTTAATGGCGTCTGCACGGCAATCATGACGTTGTTATGGAGCTTTTACTGCGTTGAAATGCGTTCTTATGGCGTTTAAATTGGCGATTGTCTTTATTCGGACTGTGATTCTACTGCGTTCTATGCGCTTCCACTGCGCTCTCACGGCGCTCACAGGGCGCTCTCGCTGAACTTATACTGCGCTGAAATCTTGCTTCATATATAAGCGATTACTCATTCTGAATAGTCGTGGTACCTGCTGCACCTGTATGCAAGCAAACAGCATTCCAGCTTACTTCCGTTCATCATCCATTGTTTAAAGGACATTTACTTTCAAACACGTTATATACATACAGTGAAAACCTTTATGACCACCAAAGAGACTGGCCTTAAGTGGTATTTATTGCAGTTGGTCTTAATTATGGATATAATTATTAAAGCATATATATTTCATGACCATTCTTTATGAATTTATTATGTATAAACATGTTTAAACAATTATATAAACCTTCAAATATTATTATAAACTAATGTTATAATATTTAATCCTAATTAGAACATAAGAGATATTTAATAAATAGATTAAAATTTCATAGGTCTTCTTTCATGTACATAATTCACGTTTTGATTTAAATTAGTTATTAATTCTTCACAAAATGCATGTGCACAAAATAACATTAAACCAATCTAAAGTTTATTTTCTCAAATTTATACTATTTTCCTATCATAACAGTTTTAACACATTGTTTCATAAAGTGTCATGTTTTAAAAAATTCAAGGAGATGAATAACAACAAACCTTATAACTGATAAGGTATAGACTGGAATATCAGTGGTATCAAAGGTGGGGTTAGATAGATAAAACAATGAATTGGGTCTGAAAGTAGAGGTCTTAAAAATTGATCAATGGGATGTTCTTAATTGTGAGGCAAGTTACCATTATCATGAAGAACAGAAAATTCCACTCTTTTACATAATTGGTGTTAATAGAGTGTTGGTCTTAATTCCGGTGTGGTCTTAAGTAGGCATTCTACTTTTTCTGATTCTGAGTTGCTACGGCGTCCTTACTGCGATCCAACAGCGCTCTTATCAGAACGCCGAGTGACGGCGTTTGTTTTGAGCATGCTCAAAACGCGCGACGTCGGCAGTCGTTCTATGCGATGCCACTGCTATGCTGCGACGATGTTTGCAATCTTACTGCGCTCATCATGGCGTTCATTCAGCGATCCTTTTTTTGCGCATTCATGACACTCCTGTTGCGTTGTAGAAGATAATACAGAGCTGCTACGGTGTCCATACTGCGACTCAACTGCGCTTTTACCAGAACGCCGAGTGAGAGCGTTTGCTTTGAGCATACTCAAAATGCGCGGCGTCAATTGACGTTCTATGCGAAGCCACCGCAATGTTACGTCGATTCTTGCGATCTTACTGCGCTCACATCGGCGTTCTGAATTTTCTTTGGATGCCGTGAGAACGCCTCCCTAGTGTAAAAGGGGTTTAACTGACGGCTTACAAAAGAGCAGAGAGATCATAATTTATTTCATTTGCTTTTCTCTTTCAGGACATATGTGGCATATTTTCCAAATTCACTGATCCCTGGTATCCCATTGCAAGTTCGAGTTCTAGTTCAAAACTGTGGGGGTCCAGTTTCAATTTGCGCCGGTTTGAAATTTGCCGAAAACGGCTCAGTTGTTGCAGAAAATACAATCTCCGTAAGCAGCGGTAAGTCCATTAAATTTAAAAGAACATTGTATTAACACCTTTGAAAGATATTATCATTGATATACAATGGTATGTTTGTATAAAAGTGAATAGCTGTAATTTTCCATTAGTATTTTAAATATTGATATAAATACTAGAAATGTTTTATGTGAATATTCTTTAAAAATAATGCATAAATGTAGAAAAAGTTCTTCAGTGATTCAGAATAACATTTATATAACGAATTTTAATATGTTCTTATAGAAATCCTTATTTCCCCCACCCCAAGACCCCCACCACCCAAAAAAAAAAAAGAAAAAAAAAAAACAGAAAAAAGAAAATGAAGGTTATATCGGATCATGTATCCAACAACTCCTATGTTTAATTCTTGTATGGTCTGTTGCTATGTCTATTACTTAAACTACCAAATTACATTTATATATAGTTATCAGGTATCAGGTAATGATATAAACTTATAATTGATATAATACTCAAATAAACAGTATTCTGTAAATTTATCCACTTTAAAGGGAATAGATCTAGAAAACTTTTAAATTCTTTCTTTTAAGTGTAAGACTCAATCAAACCGAGTCTGCAATTTTCATGTAATTTTGTTGTGATTAATGTTTCAGAGGCCAGATGTTTAGTATGTAGAGAACTCTAACATCCTAGTTATAACTTATTTGTACTTGTATCATAGGTTATCGTTAAGACCATCACTAGTTTTAGCGCAAACATATTTAGCAAGTAACCAGAGGCGGACAAAAAATTCAAAAACAATGCGCTATTGTCTTCCTTATATCTGATAATTTAGTACAAGTTCACTAATCACCTCCGATCTTTGCTATGATTAATCATGACAATGTACCGAGACACGAATGAAGATTATGTCCTTTTTCAATTTAAATAGAGACACTTAGTAATTGGTCGTCAATTTATTCTTCTTTACACTTGATTTGTACTTACTGTACTTCCTCTTTGTTGTGCGTGTGATTACTTAAGTGAGACATGATCTATAATCTGTCATCACTCAATTACAGCTAAACATATAGTGAGAAATACTTCATAACGTGTGTTTTTTTAAAAAAAAAAACATTGAAAATTAAATAAAACATTACCTCATGGTCCTTCATTTTCTACACTCTTCACTAGTAAAAATGTTATAAGTATAATATTATAAAGTTAATAGATTTTCGTACATATTAGCAGATGTTTCTTGGCGCTCATAAAGAATAATTCTTGAAATGGCATTATTTGAAAATGATGTCAGCATAGGATTATTTCTTTACAAAAAATGGATAAGATTCTGATACTATTGTTTACTGTATGAATTTTCTGTTTTTCCAGGAATGTATTCGACCATACCTATTAACGTAAGATTAAATCTTTTATTCATTTATTAGATAAGAAATTGACCCTAAGAAATACTTCAATTATAATGTTATCGAAGGCTAATTGATAGTTTCCAAAAGTTTTATTATTATTACGTATTACTAAACGGACAAAATATGATTCTTCACATGTCACGAAAGTTCTATAAAGTTGTGATTAAAATAATATAGCTTCCGGCAATATAAGAATTCACTTGCATTACATTTAAGACATTTCGGTTTTGCGATATTACTAGTTATTTATGCTTTCAATACATACACGTTAGCATTGTGTTGTTTGATTACGTTTTACTCAGGTTCCAAGTACATTACGTCCGTCGAATTATAGAACATTTGTAACGGGATCTGGTGCATTGGTCTTCACTAATAGTTCAAGTATTCACTATAATAACAAGAGCTTGATGGTATTTATACAGACAGATAAAGTTCGTTATTCGGCAGGTCAGACAGGTAAGAATAGAATATATCTAGATTTGAAATGTATTGACGTAAATCGATACTGCTCTCTATGCTTTTACACTTTCTTCCTTTACATTTATAAAAAGGCATCTTAAAACAGAAACTAGCTATAGATTTAGAGAATGGAAATTAAGATGTGTCCGATATTAAAAACTAGGTTGCCAAGTAACGTACATTATTGAAGTGGAACATTTACTTACGTGTCTCTGATGACAATAAGACATTAAAACTTTAGCTGTAAATAATTTCAGTGAGATATCGGGCAGTGTTTCTTCTTCCTAATCTTATGGGCTTCCAGGGAGAAGCGACCGTCATAATTCAGGTAAAAATATCATATTTGACCATTGAGTTACACGAAATGACGAATATATCATTCAAAGTGCTATATAATATATTATAAACATGTCCGACTCTTTCTAGAGTTTCAGAAAGCCTTCTGTAAAAAATGGCGTATCGTTTTAGTATTTCAATAGTTGTTGGTTATGCTTTTATTGATGAATCTAAATATATTAAAATTAATATTGTCAGAACAATTCGTTTTATGCTATTGACTCCACAATACAGAAGAATATACAATTAGTAATCAGTATAAATAACAAGTGCAGCATATGTACCATGATAGGAAAATTACATAATGAACATTGTTTCGCTACGAATACATGTTTAGTAACTTAAGTATATACACTTTTATTATTGGAAATGAAAGTCATTGAATGCCAATCAAGCTTTATATATAAAAATGACTAAATTATAAAGGATGGACAGGAAAATAAGATCGAGACAAGAGGACCACATTTGGTTAAAAATGGGGTTATATCTGGTGAAATAGAGCTCAGCAAATACCCCGTGTTTGGGAATTGGACAATAGGCATTGATGTCATGGTAAGTTGTAGATAATATCTATGATGTATAATCTGTTTATATTTACATAAATTTATTAATTGATTTACATGTCAGTTATTACACATATAATGTGAAAAATTTTGCCTAAAAGCAAAGAGTACACATTTCTATCATAAGTATCAAGTTATCATTAAAACATCAAAATAAAGTAGTGCGTCTTACGAAATTAACACTTATTACATGTACATGAAAGTCAGATATTTCCATAAATGTTTCAAGATTATTGTTTTGTATGTATAGAGGGAGAAAACATAGGTTTCAATATTTAAGTATACTCAATCACAATAAAAATGGATTAATATTGTAGGGGAAAACGCATACAAAATATTTCGAAGTCAATGATTATGGTATGTGCTACTTTATATTTTTTCATATTATCTTGAGCGAGTGAGAGATAGACAGAGTGTTGTCTTATATTGAATTATGTCAGCAGACAATAATTATTATTATTGCTTGTTGTCTTTCTGGTTTAAATTTCATTAGATCAATGCATTACTTGATATATATATATAAGCTAAGAAGAATATGATAGTTTATGATAATTAAAGGAATCGATTAAAACTTTCAAGGCAAAAACATAACTTTCAAAGAACATCAACAATAACGTATGGAAAGTTTCACAAAATGTATAAAACAATCTAATATAACAAAATGTTTAACATTAAGAGCTATATATCAATATTTATCGGTTATCAACTTAAAATTAAAAAAACGAAGTATTGCAGGAGATTATGACAGAATACTGTTCAATGTTCCTTAAAGAAATGATTATGATTCAAATTTATTTGTTAATAGAAACATTTAATAAATATGAAAATCATAGAAAACAATACCAAAATGTTTTTTTTTTGGACGCTCTTTCTTTTTTGATATTTATTGTCTATATTTTTGAAGTTATATCATTTTGATTTTATTTACAGTCTTGCCAAGATTTACCGTTTCGTTGAAGATACCTGCTACAATAAATGCTTCACAAGCGTCTTTTACAATAGGTGTAAAGGCAAGGTATGCTTCATTTATATTTGTAATGTGTGACATGATTATATGCTAACAAAAAACAACAACAACAAAGCGTGGTTTAACACCTATAAAATTAGCATAACTGTACAGGCAGTAACATTTTCTATGTGTACTTTGTAACCCCTTAAGTTGCAAATTACTCAAAGGAACAATATCAATATATAAAATTATGGCAACACCATAAATTTTGTTTGGTTTATCTTAAGGTTTACATTCAAGACAGATGTAAATGGAAACTGCACTATTCTACTGTATAATGAAGGGGATACTTCGAAGAACTTTCAGCTCTCAAACGATGTAACGTTGCTTACCATGCATCATATGTTCTATATATAATTCAAGACTCAGACTTTATAGAAAATTAATTTTATTACCTCACTTTATTAACATGAAATGTAAATGCATCTTTACAAATAATGCTTTTTTGAACTTACAATATTGATAAATCATCATCTGAGCATTAAATTTATGATATAAAACCATAACAAAATTGTGTTACAGGATCTTTTAACATTTTTAGATTTATTTTATCAATATTTAGCAGTCATTTTTTGTGTGTAGTTTTATCATTATTGATAATAACAGATGGCATATTTTGTAATTTTTGTATTTAGATAAAAGGTAAGGCAGAATTTACTCTCCAGATGTCAAAGGTCACAAGTGAATTAGATATAAACTCAGACATAAAAGTCAGAGCTATGGTTACCGATAATGCTACAGTACTTACAATGGTAGCCGAACGCAGATTGAATATTGCGTCGAATAAAGTACAGCCCCTAACCATAACAAAAATTGATGCTTATAAAAAAAGCTATATACCTGGGATGACTTATCGTGCAAAGGTAATAAGCGGTCCTATAATGTTTCATTAGAATAATAACACATGTCAGAACTATTTAATTGTTATATAGATAAGAAAGGCAACATAAATAAAAGTATGATCAGTTTTATTGTTATATCAATAATAATAATGCAGGTCAAAACATTTTGTCGAATAAATATTTCTGTAAGAAGCATTCATTAATTGCTGAAATTCATTACTCAAATCACTTTACACTTATTTTTCAGATCTTTGTTGGAAGAAATGGTAAATCACTAGGAAGAAGCGGCAAGCTTACAGTGACACCATCGGTTACTACAGCGATATTGCAACATTGTTCTTACAATCCTCCTACGTACAAGTGGCTGAAAGTAAACACGGAACGCAGAAGGTCTTTTACACTCAATTTTGACGAGTCTGGATATGCTGACCTTGCATATTTGGATAACACTAAAAATGTAGAGAAAATATCATTTAAGGTTAGTTTATAATCATTACGCTATCCTTAACCTTTTTCTAGAATAGTCGGGTAAATGGTAAATGGGGATACTCTTGACAAAATTGCCTTCTTGACTCGAGTCTCTATATCATTGTAGTGGTTAAAAAGTTACTGGCTATCAATTACAGGGAAATAAAAAAAACAATTTTCAAATCCGTGCCGTCCACTTGATCCTTATCGCTTTATGTTCATCCAGAATCAATTGAATGAAAACTGAAGCATTTCTCAATTGTGCAGTATTGAACGGCATTCAATGTTTTCATTTTACTTTCAAAGTTGAATAATTAGGTAGTAAGATCGTGAAATGTCCAGGTAGGTGACATGTTTTCTTCTTCTTTCTTCAGACTTTCATAAAACGATAATTGCTAAACCTATTTACAATGTTATGTTTACTAATTTCCAAAATGTTATTAGAACATTAGTAATCTTGAAAATATTTCTAACAAACCATCATTTCTTTTCAGATTATATTACAAGACATAACTGCTGCTTCAAGTTCATTTGACATTTATCCTCTTTTGGATAATAAACCTTTTCTACGAATGAATGTTAACAAGTTCAGAGCAAAGGTAATGTTTTTTGTTTTGTTTTTTTTCAATTGTACTACATACTACTTACATGTTTTCATCATTATCTGTTTGTAGAGTAAAAATGTATTGGTACTTATTGGTTTATATTCAAGGTCGGGGAAAGCATTGTTGTCGACGTTACTGCGACGGAAAGCCTAAACGGAGCCTTGGCATTTGAGGTTGTATTTCAATCCTATTTTAGATTTATCAGTTTTGATAAAGATAAGGGCATTTGAAAACAGCCATTTACTTGATAACTTTAAGGCAAATAATTAATAAATACAACATTCTAAAAATCGTCTGTTAATCATGTGCTTCAGGAATTACAACAGACCTGCAACTCTTAATTGGTTTAATGTATTTTATTTTTAAAATGCATCACTGTAGGTATATGCAAGGGGTATACATCTTACATCAGAACGGGTAGCCATAAACGATGCTGTAACAAAGAAGCACACTATGGCAGTAACGAAGGATATGATTCCAAGTGCATTTATCATAGTAAATCATTTGACACAAACTGGTCATCTGATCGCCGACTATGTATATATACAGGTTGAAGGAAATCCATTCAAAAATGAGGTACTCCTCTGTATTTTAACGCATCGCATTTCTGTTCTTTACATTTAGTATCATATGTTCTTGTTTTTAAGCTACTTTATCTAATTCAAACCTTGCATTAAATTAACCTGTAATTCAATATAAGACTGCTAATATTATCCTTAGTTTAAGTAAAGTATTCAATCATTTGCCTTCATATTCCTGACATTGTGAGACAAATAACTTGATTTTTAAGGTCGAAGTTTCATTCAATGACACGAAACCACAGCCAGGAGAGACGGTAAACATGCACGCATCCGCCGATCGACACTCAACTATTTATGTCTTAGCCGAGGATCTCAGGAACCGTGTGTTTGGTGTTGACAACGACATATTTTGGACAGACGTTTGTTAATGCTGTTATTTTATCATTATTTTGAAATCAATTAAAATATTAAAACTGCATTCTGATACAACAATCTATTTTCACTGTAAATTATTACGTTTTAAGTAAAACATAAGTTAAACAACTGATTTCTCACTTTCCACTTGAAGTATTTTACAGTTTTTAAACAATGATATCAAATTATAGGTTGTACAAGAGATTGTTGATGCGAGTACTAGTATATCGCAAAATATAGGAAATCATGGAAACAGGAAAAAGGTACTGCATTATTATCCTCAATTATGAAACTGGACTTAATTAAACGACTAGCCAATGCTTGTACTAATTGTTTGTGTTTGGTATAAAGGGACATTATCATCGTGCCGAACAGCATAATAAGAAAGCATAAAGTTAGGTTGTAAAAAAAGGAAGGAAATTGAGGACAGAGATCAGCAAAGTAAAGGCAACGTTCACAGGACGCAGCCCCTGTGGAGACATGTTAATCAAATTTAGTTAGTTAATTCTTAGAATACAAATTTCTTATGAGTAATCAACCAGTTTCGGATGAACTTTGTATTTTGACAAGATTTGCTTACATATAGTGAAATTATTAGGTATTCTCAATCTTATTGATTTGATACTTGTTCACTTTTTCCATATTTATTAACGGATATTTCTATTTCATAACAGTTACTATGAATTTTCATATTCATTCTTAATGAAAAAAATGTACATTTGATCAAATATGTTTGTTCTAAAAAGTTAACTGTCATTATTTCCAGCGCACAGACCAGGTTAGACAGTTGGCTAAACGCTCGCACGGGAATCTTGGAGATTTAGACGACAAATATATTGTATTTATCGTTTATTATTTACACATTTATAATTGTTTCTCTGTTAAGTATTGTGCAAAATAGTATCACGTGCTTTTTACGGCTGTAAATGATTTATCTTACGTATACCAAATCAAAACAGTCTTTTATTATTTCTTTCAATGTTATTAATTTTCAAGACAACGTTACAGTCAGTCAGTTGCATGAAAGACTGGACACTAATGTGTTTGAAACTGTGCCTGCAGTGTTCAGTTGGTTGTTATTAAAGAATCATTATATGGTTATAATATTATTGATTATTTGCTTTCAGCTCATATAAAGCATTTATCCTAATATCATATTTGGGGTAATGATAAGTTTAATATAAAAACGTGTCATAATAGTTTCTTTTGCATGGGCTGACTATTTCATTTTAAGGAAAGCGGATTGGTAGTTCTCTCCGATGCAACGGTTTCCGAACAAAAGCTTGATTTACTTACTTTAAAAGGGTATAAACAAGAATGTAAAGCGCAAGGAGGTAAGAAAATTGGATAAACAATATCAGGTGTTATAAGCTTCAACAATTGAATGTGTAAAATGTTTTGCGATTACTAAAGTAAGCTGTTTTTCGACCACTATATATTCTTACAATCCTATATATTAAAACATTAACCTTTTTTTGTGAACAAAATGTGTTTATATGAATTTAAGTTTGAATAATGTCGTATTACAAAGAATATTTGGTATACAATTCAAATGCAAGATTTATTGCAATTTATGTAGACTTTAATCCATATTTTTCAGACTCCGTTCATGTGTGGGCATTTCTCACAAGCTGTGTTACCTGTTATAAGCGTAAGTACAAATAATTCAAAATATTTCGCTACAAGATATTTAGGTCTATCTTATAGATTTTACCCTTTTTACTTTCAAATGCATGAAGCAAAGAAGGAATTAATTCATGTGATCATTTAATAACGTTCCTTCATATGTATCTCAGTCGCTTTTGTAGTTGCTATTATGACATAATATAGTGTTATTTGTTAACCTTAAGTTAAAAAGTTTTAACAGTATTTTTTTTGATTAAGACACATGTTTTAACTGTAAGTTTATGATTTAATAATGGACATTTAAAATTATTTTGTCAAGCTTCCTTTCCCTCTACGAACTGGTCGCCAAGTTAACAAGTTCATTTCATATATTATAATATAATGTATGTTTCGATTTTATCCTATTTCTTATGATGTTTCTTGGTACTATATTCAATACTATAAGACATATTTATAGGTTTCATATTTCTTAGAGTCTTTTTCGTCTGTATTTACCACTTGTGTTATTTCATCTTAATATCATATGTACCTTATCGTTTTGATTTGCAGTTTTGCGTTTTTTATGTTCAAAACAATTAAGATAACCTTTTATTAGCATAAACCCATCAGTATAGCTATTTCAAAAACAATAACATATCTAAACAGGATCATTACCCCATTTATCGACTCCTATAATGAAATTAAAGCACATACCCGAAACGTAAAATCAGCTGTCAGCTGAAACGGAACATTATTTATTTTTCAGGTGGATTTGGATATCTCAGTATCTATTGATTTCCTTAAATTTTACATTCTTGATATAATTCATATATATTATAATAATATATATATAACGTAACGCATTTTAAGTGGACATTATGCTCATACGTAAATTGCTTGATAAATGACATTTTGAATTATTTTGTTTCAGCTACCAGTATTAATTTATTTGGTTTACAAGGTAACGATTTTATAACTGTATTTCATACAATTTTAAGATTCGATTATATTCTTTCTTCCATAATGTTTTATGTTAGTATATTCAAAGTACACTATATTTAATATTTGTTCCTTTCATAAGATTCTTATTATTTTGTATTTACCATGGTTTTGAGTTAATCTTAATACCATATACAAATGTTCAATGTTTAACAGTCTTTCTACGAACGTACGTTACCAAAGATCAACCAGTATACTTATTTTTTAAACAATTGCATATTTTAATTGTGGTCCATTTCATATATTGAAAAACATGTTTAACATGTATCTTATATTTGCAAACAATCAAAATAATTCATTTAATGTATGATTTAATTTGAAGATTTATTTATAATATTATTTAATAATTTATTTAATAATTGAAAGAAGGAAAGAATAAACAAAGCCCGTGTAGATTATATTGTCAACAAAATAAGTACACATTAGTAAGGTATTGCAATTGGTTGTTCCACAGGAATATCGGTTCACAGTCGTGACCTCGAAATATCAGCATTCGTTTGTTAAATGCATTCACACATGTTAACTGTAAAATATATCCTATATGCTATCAAGGTTATTAAATAAGTTAAAGATTTGGTAACGTAATTTCTATGGTTTTATATCATAAATCTGATGCTGAAATGAAGATTTACCAATATTGTAAATTTCAAAAGGCAGTATATGTAAGTTATTACCGATTATAACATTTCATGTTAATAAAGAGAGGTAACTAGAAATTTATCTATCGATAAAGTCTAAGATAGATAGATTTTACAATAAAAACTGAATGCATTAACTTTAACGTTTAAGTATCGTATGCATATAAACATTTGATGTACATATTTAACTCATTATTGGATTAATGGAAATTGTTTTAGAAGAATAATCACATGTAAATACATATATTTCACTGAAATGAAATGTATATTACAAAAAACCGGATCTTTAAGATATTAACTGTTGATTGCCCAAGTTCCTCTACAAACTCTTCATGAGAGGGAATTGTCAATAATTCCTTTGGTTGTCAAATTGTCGGCAATTATGCATAAGCTTTTATGTTGCGAGTATTTCATATGCTGATAAAAAAAACGTTATTGGTAGCTGCTTGTTGTTATCCGGATTATTATTATTTATCAGCGGTCACTCAAGGTTTTATAAAGAGAACATACGTTCGTACAGGCAACATTTAAAATTGAAGCCTAGAATATAAATTATCAAAACAAACTGTTAGAATAATTTCTACCAGAAGTTAATGATTGCATGATTGGTGGCGGTGTGTAATTGATTATTATCCGTTTACAGGATTAAACTTTCTCGTAAGAGCTACGTTTGCAAAACTTCAATAATATATTTCCCATGTATCAGTCGCGACATTTGTTTAAAATGATCGATTCTATTATGTAAGTCCTAAGTTAAAGGAAAAACACTGTCGTAAATTGGGTTCTATTTACTTTTTCATGAATTAAGATATTCTGAGTTGTATCCCTTGTTATATGATAAATATGTTGGGGAAAAGAAAAAAGCAGCCCCGCCCCCCCTGTGGTCCGATCAGCTAAATGGAACCAACACATTCTTTGCAGTTAGTGGATAAGTATTTCTAAATATCGATTGATTTATTTCCAGTTTTTTTAATTCTGGATTAATTTATTTGTTTTGATAGAGTGCAAATGTTGTCCTACGCATCTGTACATATTATCGTATCCATTTGTTGTTTCAGGAACTGCGATTGTAATATATGTTTAGTTGTTTTATGTACTAGTATTATGTTTATTGTTGGTAATTCGGTAATTAATGATTTGATAATGACATTTCGGATTTATTTTTTTCAGGAGCATTTCCTTCTTCGAACAATGCCTATAACGGTAACGATTTTTATAAATTAAATGCATTTAATACAAGTTTTGATTACATCCTGTTTCTTATGATGTTTTATGCTACTATATTTCAAATCTTCTAAGCATTTATACATCCTTTTATTATGTTTTGAGCCGTATATGTCTTAACCAAGGTCTTGAGTTACATTATTCTTATATCATAACTACTTTATCGTTTAATTTGCAGCTTTGCGCGTTTCAAATGTTCAAAACTTTGGATTAACAAGAAATTATGTTAACTGTTTTTGCAAAAAAATCATCAGTATTCATTATTCTTATTTCTCAAACAACGATATATATAGGTAAATATTGTTTACCATAAGGGAACTGTGATCCATTCCATATTTTGATAAACATGTGTACTTTTTATTCTATATTGGCAAATAATCAGAACAATCACTGAAATGGATGAATTCTTACTTTGCAGGAGGTGGATTAGGGTTATCAAATATTTTCTTACCAGATGAGCAAAAATAGCTAAATCACATACGATTTAATGAACCTGTACTGTTCAAATAACTGAAATATGTCGACCTATCAGTTATTTTAACTTTAAACAAAATTTATAGCTAAAGAATTCAAGCTGATTATAAGTTGATCTTTACCATATACTGTTCACATGGAAAGTTGTATCGTTTTAAAAACTTTTCGTATAATAAATGTGCTCACAAATATCATTGTGCTTGATAAAACGTATTGATAAACATAAAGTAACTTCAATATATTTTTGAAATCACACATTTAACTTTCATGACATTATTTCATGTGGTACATTTTTCTGCGCCGAAGTAACCTTTATAATATAATATAATAACCTGACTTATTAATAAAATTCAAAACTTTCATGTCTTTTAAAACTGAATAATTTTTCTATAAATGTTATAGATGAAAGCAAAAAGGGATCTGGTAAGTGTCAATTTATTATATTTACTGTATAATATAACGGAACGAAAACTGCACAATATAATAATAATAACTTTCCATGTTCTAAAATATTTTTTTTGAATAACGCAAAGTAAGAATGCAAAAGTGGAATAGATTCATTAATGTAGTTTTCAATCTGCTTTATGTCTCTATGTTACTCTGGAATTAATTTCCTCTTATGTGTAAAACTTGAATTTGAACACATACATGTATTCGACTAAACTTTCACTGTTTTTCGCTATTTGGAAATTTTTTTATCCTACCGTTCATGAGATTTTTTAGATAACTAGAGGTGATATTTGACGTAAACGAAATTTGATGCATTTATGCTTACCTGAGCTGGCTCAGAGTGAGCCGTTAGGATCGTTGGATGTCCGACGTCCGTCCGTATTTAGTTCCTTAAAACTCAAGCCGATGTCAGAATGTTTGTCCAAGTGATTGCTCGGACGAGGTCGAACACTACCAACAATAGAAAAATCCTGAAAACACATTCGTAGCTTTTGTTTCGTTTCAAATATCTCGGAAATTTGTCAGAAAGGTTGTTATGATGATATCAAGATCAAGTTCGAGCTCGTAGACAGTTCATCTGGGATAAAAATGTCGGTCTTGCAGTCAAAATATAACACTCTAAAGGTAACTGTTTCTGTCTAAATATCCCGTAAATCGGATATGGGTTATCTTGGGTCAAAGGCCAGGTCAAAAAGCATAATAATGGAAAGTTTACATGCTACTGTTTCAGTACAAATATCTTTAAAAACAATAAAGGTTGATTAGAGAAATCCTAGGGTAAGATTGAAAATGGGTCACCTTGGATCAAAAACTAAATTACACAGCCTAAATATGGAACAGAAAATTGGGTACACTATAGGTTACAGTTCAAGCCTTTCTATCCTGGAAATTGATGAGAGAGGTTGTTTATATAAATTTGAATATGGAACATCTGGGTTCAAAAAAGGTCACAGAACCCGACTATTGAAACAACTCTAGAGGTTAAAGTTTCAGCCTTTATATCCTAAAAAATGATCAGACATGTTATTTGGATGATTTCTAGATCGGGATTGAACATTGGTCATCTGGGTTCAAAATCTAGGTCACAAAGCCCAAATATTGAAAGGTTGATTTTATGATTTCGAGGTCATGTGCGAATATGTGTCAGCTTGGGTCAAAAACTAGGTGACAAGTCTTAAATAATTAAATGAAAGCTAGTTTACACAACTAGAGACAATATTTTAAGTTCGCATATCATAGTCATTGGCCAGACAGACTGTAAGCTTGATTTCTAGCTCAACTTTGAAATAGGTAATCAGGTATTAAAAACTCGACGACAGATTCCAAATATGGAATAAACCAGCTTGTGGACCCTCTGAATGTAATATTTCCAGCTCTTATATCCTAGAACTTGCTTCTGGAAGTTTTTTTAATGATTTCTAGCTCAAGATTGTACATTTGTCATTTTTAGTCAAAAGCTCCGTCACACAGCCCCCCCCCCCCCCCCCCGCGAAAGCTTGTTCTTCATTTGCACTATTATAGATGCAGATATGAAAGTTATCAGCTAAGAATTAAGATTTTTTTTTTCATTTAGAGTTCACAATATAACTTGTTGCTTGTCATTTAGAGCCTTAGTTCATCATAGCACTCCTGTCTATATTTCATAGGTTTGTCCCTGGAGGAAATTGTAAGAACGAAGTTTCCTGATACCTGGCTTTGGGACGAATATAATACTGGGTAAGATAAGTAATATTAAGAGATTCAGACAGAAGTCTAAAGATATAGGTGTTCAGATCCCCCCGAAAAACAAAAACAACTAAAAATATGATTGTACAGATTATAAAAAACAACATTTACGTTGACAGTTATGAAAAGATGTGTCTGAATGAAATAACAAAATAAATACTGTAACGATATTCCTTGTAAACTTCTTTTTCAGCATGAACGGTGTAATTGATATTGCTCATAAAATTCCTGATTCAATGACGTCATGGGTGACTTCAGTATTTGCCGTTAACTCAGAAACAGGTTTTGGGATTGCTGAAACAAAACCAGAAGTAAGTTTTGTGATGTTTAATACCCCCCCCGCCCCAATAGATTTCATTTATGATATTTGTTCGTGTTAACTGTTTGCAAACATATCTTTCTCAAGACAATCTTAATAAATAATACGTCCATGTGCACGTGTGCCTTTGTGTGTTAATATGCTACATTTTAACTAAAATAGCTACTATTTCTAACGTATTTTGCTTTTACAAACTGTTTTATTTTGAGCATGAGCTACATAAACAACCTTATCACAATCACCACATAAACGCATTTGCAATGTCACGTATACTTCTGGTTAGACTATTACTAGGTATCATATCTAACAGCGGTCTTGAAACGGGGCATCCTTTAACTGGCATTGGAACACATAATTTGAAATGGTAGACTCAGTTTTATTTAGTCTGTTAATGAGAGATATTCACTTAACCTCAAGCGCCGACTATTCAAGTGATAATTTCGATAATCCTCATAGCTAAAAGTATTCGAAAAAATAATCCGAAGAACTGAAAAATGCAGTAAACATGGAGATGAATAATCAAAGCAACTTTTTCCAGTTCAACTGGCTATGTTTCATCCATATTTCTACTTTCAAGCGAAAAACCTGTGTGGTTTAAACATTTTTTTTATCTAGTAAAAAAATTGCACATCAAACAATTGTTATTCACTCCACGTTTAGTTAGATGTCGGTACAGGTTTTGACGATCCAGATGATTTGATAAAGTGCTAAATCTTAGATTAAATATGTTAACATTATTTAAAGAATATAAGACAAATTAAAACAAACGAAAAAAAAATCGAGAGAGAATTATATAAAGAGATGATAAGAAGTTTTAATCAGGAAGGAACTCCGAGTAAAGAAGAAAATATTAGAAAATATAAAGATAAAAAGAAGATTAAGCGAACTACAGAATGGTAGCATGGGACTCCGTATTATTGGCGTATTTAACTTTTCCTATATGGCTGCATTCAATTTCATTGATGAATTTAATAATCAATATTCTGTGTAAATCAGTACAAATTCAACTAATCATTACATTTTTATTGAATGAGGTCAAATTTTTTTAATTTCTATGAATACATGACAGCACACGACAAAATACTGAGAGTACGTCGATAATAGAGTTGCGCCGATAATATAGAGTTAGAGTATACCTTCATGAAGAAGATCGACATTTGAAGATGAGTCAACGTTTGAACTTTTAAATATAAGTGTGAACAACTTTGAATATACATTCATTCACTCCAATTGATAAAGATGTATTTCTTAAATAATGATTTTAAGAGAGACAATACAATAAGTATTGATAACATTTATGAAGAAAGGTCTGGTATTATCATTCTGCTTACAGTATAGAAAGAAGTGGGAGGATGTGTCGCGTATCACACAGAAACAAAGAGAAATTCTTTTGTGGAAGAACACATATGCCACACCGTCCAATAGCTAGACAGACTCCTTAAAGAGACTAAAATGATATACTCTATCAAATTTAATGCTTATTTCCTCTTTAATATATACTATATCGGCGAACAACTTGCATATTCTGGTTTCAAATGTTCCAAAAATCTGTCGGTGTAATGTTTTTCAACAGTTTGAAAGATACTTATTTTTACCATAATTTGATATTGTTTCGACACACATGTGTTACTTATACTTCTTAATATTGGCAAATGATGACAATAATATGTGGAGTTTAATGATTTTATTTGTAAATACATTAAAACCTTCAGATATTGGTGCAGAAAAAGTTTTTCCTCACAATGGATCTTCCGTCATCAATTGTTCATGGCGAAGAGTTTCTCCTCCAGATATCAGTATTCAATAACGACCCAATAACTAAATTGGTAATGATTTTATACTTAGTAAAACGTTTTGTATTATTATTTGTTTGCTTTCTAGATTTTTTAATAATTTTTTTCCGATTTCGGGAACTTTTCTGCGTATATTGTATACCTACTTTGCCTATAAGTTAATTAACATATCTTAATTACATATCGATGACACAAACAAAGTTTTCATACGAGTGCTACAAAATGTTCCTTTGTCTCACAAAATACATTTGTGAACGTACTTAGCGATTTGATAATAAATAATGAAATATTTTGAATAAATAATCAAATAAGTTTATAATGAATTAAAGTGATTTAATTCGAAATCGTGATTTCTTTTCAAATTAGCAGTGATCTTAACAAATGTAATACATTAGAACTTTCGGCATTTAAAGTTAAGATTATACCATTTTAAATTAAGGTATTTCTGCGAATAATGCTGTCTGAGAACCCGAGCAATACTATTCCAGCTTCTACTAAAGTAAGTTAACTCTTTTTACATTTGCATAAACATCATTATAAAACATTATTAGAAACTTGTTTAGATTGCATTCTAAAATTGTTAAACGACCAAAAGAAGCTCTATGTAGTAAGTAATCATCACTTATTTAATCTCATTTCATGTATTGTTATAATTTGTATCATTGTTATCATCATTATGATATTATTATAATTGATAATGAAAGTTGCTATTATTATTTAAGGTGAAGGGAAATGATGGTCAATCAACGTTCATTCGTATCCAGCCTGAACACATTGGAGAATTGAATATAACAGTAACAGCCTATATTATGGGCAATTTCTTCTTTAGCATACCGGATCAAATAATGAAAAGCGTAACAGTACGGGTATGTTGGATTTAGAGCAACTCATTTATATCAAATGTTTCTTCGAAATAATTATAACCAACTTGATATGCCATGAATCTGATTTTCGGGAGAAAAAGTACGAACTATTCAATTGATCAATAAATCGACGTCTTTTATATATCTGATATATACATGTATAAAGTCTGTTAACAGCACATTTGTTAAGTATTCATCATATTTTCTTTAACGATTGATATTTTCTTACGTGTATATTTTCATCATAACGGAAATGAAAACATTACTTCAACGGTTCAGGATTGATAATTGTTTTAAACAATTGTTTTGCTTGTATAATGTTGTTTCTTATTTATAATAAGTAAACATAGTCAAAAAGTAACTGAATGATATGTTACATTGTTCATTCTACAAATCGGTGTTGTAATGCACATGCTGTTATATCTCTCAAATTGTAAATGAAACATGTTTACAATTAAAGAACATTACCACAAACTATATTGAACATATCGGATGAAATGTACGTAAATAAAGGTTAATACATGTACACGTTAGTATGTTCAAAACAAGGATGTATGCTTTAAACAAAAATGACTTGATAACATAAAAAAATAAAAAAAGTACTATCACGCACTTTCATATTAATAAAAGATATTTTGTCACTTGGATCTATTGCAAAGTGTTCAATTTTTTTACTACGTCAATACCCTTGTGGCTGAGGGATTTCCTTTCTGGGTTTAGGCAACAGCATTGCACCCACTTTTAATCCCTATGTGATCGTAAGAGGCAACTTAATGGGTTCAACTCGTATAGCAATCATTGTCCTTTGACCTTTAAGTATTTAATCACACGATGGTTTTGTTTCAGCCAAACGGTGTATTCAAAACAACCAATGAGCAACATCTTATTGATGTTACACCAGAGTCCAGTCGATTTATCAAACACATTAATATAGTTCATCCAGATGATATGGTTGAAAACTCTAGATTTACTAAAGTCATCATTACCGGTCAGTGTATAAATGTCATTTTGATTTTTCTTACACCTATTACACTGTTTATTCAATCAGGCGTACACACTCATGTTATAATATTGCTGTTATTGTCTATGTTTACACTCATAGGCATTAACGGTTTAAAATGAATTAGGCGAATTTTCATTATTCAAGTATTAATTATATTCATGATTTTATAGTAAGTATCGAATATCTTTATTGTTTAATGTTTTATTGAACAATATCGTCATATAAATACATTTCCTGTGGCACTTATGTCGCTTGTTTTGTCTGTGTTATTTTCAGGAAATTTCATGGTACCTAGTATTAATGGGTTAGATAATTTGATACGAATGCCTTATGGTTGTGGTGAACAAACTATGATAAATTTTGCCCCAGCAATATTCATTCACGATTATCTAACTGTTGTTGAGAAATTGACCCCAGATATAAAAATGAAATCAACTAAAATTCTGAAGACAGGTAACAGTTTTTATGTCTAATGTTTAAAATGACATCTGTATTTTCTTTTGGTTTATACAGAATTTATTTTAGTTCGATTGTGTAGGAAGCTATAAGATTATAGACACACTTTCGAATCGGTTCCTGGAACCAACCAGTACTGAGCAATAAGTGTAAAGTTTCTTGCTCAAGGAAACAACGACTTGCCCCTGACGGGGTTTGAACCCATGCGGCTAGCGATCATGAGATTACTAGTCCGACGCGTTAACCATTCGGCCATGCCGCCACTCTTTGAACCTTTGATTCTTACACAATGTACACAGTAGATTTGCCTTTCAGTTGTTTGAAATTTTAGAAACATGATATCTTAAGCATGAAACAAAATAAATTATTCCTTTATATGTCTGAAAAAGTATTGATATTTACTGAGAGATAGCAGTTCAAGGTCAAAGTCACATTGACTTTCAAAGTCCTTTTGAAGTTTATATATAACAAAGGGAAATTGCAAAGTATGAACTAATTATTTGGTTTCCTTCCTATATATTAATATATTACCCTTTATTTCCTAAAATCTATTACTTTATTATGTCTGTTTTACCAAGCTTTATATTTTACTACATTTTAAAAAGAAATTTGAGGAGATTATAGGTTTATACGATTTATTTTTTTCAATGAGACTATCTTATTAATTAAAACCGATGAAACTTGAAATATGTAAATTCAAATGATATAATTTTTATAAAATATCATTTTATTTTAAACAAATCTGCGTTCGGGTGTATTTTTATCCGCCTATGCGGTACTCTTGTTGAAATGATCAACTGATTTGATTATCATAGTAATAAATTTTGCTCGATAACTAAAACAAAAAACTATCGTCTAAGACTAAACAGACTAACAGACTAAATCGAATCGAGTCTGTAACATGTTTTTTCTTTAATTTTGCCGTGATTGTCTTTATTTCAGGATAATGTTTTTTTTTCTTTTTCTAAACATACAAAAAAGATTCAACGGATCCGTTTTATAAACAAATAACAATGGTACGTATTATGTATCTATACATTTGACTATACACATTATTATTTTTTTCTAGGGCTACAACGAGAACTGAGATATCAACGCAGAGACGGTTCGTTTAGCGCATTTGGAAACCGGGATTCTTCTGGGAGCAGCTGGTATATAGATTTCAGACAGCTATATATTTGCTGATTAACAAAAATCCGGTTTTTTGTCACGAGAAAATGCAAAAATGCAAAACACAAGTTAATCAAAATTGCATTAACTTCTACAGCATGACTCTATAGATCTAACAGTTATTGTATACTTTTAGGACATTGATATTGAACAGATTTAGCGAGATTTAAATAAGGAGAAATACGACAATAAATGATGTCCAGATAACATTTGTCATGTGCAGTGTACTTCGCGTTTTAGCATACTTATCTTCGCCGATTTCGCATTGATCTAGTTTTGCCTTAACACATCTTTGTTTAAAGATTTTATGGACTTATTCGCCCTCAGAAAAAAGTATTTATCATAGAAACAATGTTTAGCAATTTAAAAAGTTTTTATTTTAAATAAACCTTTTTTGTAGATTTGTTAGAGTCCTCAACATTTGTTAATAGAGATTTTGAAAAAAAAAATTGAACGTCACACTTTTGACACTGTCTTAAAGTTTACGGTCGAACGTTGCCAGCTAATAGCTGCTATCTAATAGTTTATGGCTGAACTTTGCCAGCATACTTGCCATTTGTGTAATTGATGTGCTGATGTGCATGAATAACCGGCACATGCCAAATGCAAATTGCTGAAATACCAAATGCGAAGACAAAGTTTGGCAAGAAATAAATTATATAACTAATTCGACATGGTAAATCAACCACCACAAAACTTATCATTTAAATTTGAATGATAATTTAAATGCATTTTCCAACGTAAGGGATTCTAAATAGATGCATAAATACCGTTTTTGTCACATATTTATGATAAACCATATTTGCTGAAAAAAGTTTTAATGTCATAATTCACATTGCAGCATCGCGACAGAACGTTAAAGTTTTATTAAGTTAATGATTGTATTTTCTTCTGAACACAAGGCTGACAGCGTTTGTTCTGAAGTGTTTCGGTCAAGCAAAAGATCTCATTCAAATTGACGATTCTGTTATGGTTAAAGCTATGGTGTGGTTGCTGAGATACCAAAATAGGGACGGATCTTTTCGAGAACCAGGAAGAGTCATACACTATCAAATGCAGGTACATACATATCTTTTTTTAACTAAAACTAAAACGGAAATTATTACAATTGGCTTAAGTTATTTTTACATGACTGTTTGTGTTCTGCCCTCCTTGTCGCTTAAACCTTGTCTGGCATCAGTAATATTTGGTGCTATCCATTGTTTTACCGTTTTCATGTTGTTATAGAATATTTGCAAAAAAAAAAAATGATACAATTCAATTTATTTTTCAATTTTAAACATTTATTTACTAGATCAAGTTGCTAAATATTACAAACAAAATCAAAAACGTAATGTGAAATTGTAAGTACTAAGCTATATTTACTGAATACACATACGGACGTTTTTGACGAAAATAAATAGTATATATTCAAACCGTTATTACAACAGAATTTGATTTTTTATCAGGGTGGGTCATCTTCCGGAATAAAGATGTCAGCATTTATTCTAATTTCATTATTAGAAAACAGAAATGTTTCAACTGTTCAGGTACGCATTACTGATATAGCAATAAAGGTTAAAGGGATACTCAGGCAAAATAATGACAAAAATATAAAAATGATCTTCTGTACTCAAATCACCCTAAAATGACATTTCTGAAAGTCCCAGCATAAATTTCTGTATTAATTCTATATATTTTGGGTTTGAAGTGTAAATATATCTATATATGAGCCGCGTCATGACAAAACCAACATAATGGGTTTGCGAGCAGCATGGATCCAGACCAGCCTGCGCATCCGCGCAGTCTGATCAGGATCCATGCTGTTCGCTTACCAATCCTATTTCATGTAGAGAAAGTGATAGCGAACAGCATGGATCCTGATCAGACTGTGCGGATGCGCAGGCTGGTCTGGATCCATGCTGGTCGCAAACGCACTATGTTGGTTTTGTCATGACGCGGCTCATGTGTGGAACAAAATTTAGATGCCAACAGAATCACCGAATAGTTTAAAAACAAGTCATGTAATTTAAACAAACCCTGCAAATTACAATAACAGGTTTTGTGGATATTGTATGATTGAAACAAGTCTAAGTAATTGATTTAACATGTTCTTTAACGTTTCAAGAGTACAAAGTGATAACTATTGTGAAATCTTAGTGCTGTAACCTGACCCACGCGGGTCAAGTAAGAAAACACCATTCTATTCTTTATATGGAGAAAAGTTTTGTTCCTTTGACTGTTTAGTGTATTCATTTTGAGGAAATGTATAGAATAATGAATGAATAATTCAAAACTAAGACATGAAAATTTTGCCTGTGTCATTCTTTAAGGTATTTCACATAATCAGAATTATATAATTATTGCAAGTAAATACCTTCAATCTACATATAAGGTAACTTTTAGCTATAGACATATCAGTTATCTATAATCTTAAAATCACAATCATAGAAACTCATATTCATCTTCATACCAATTATTATTATTTTTTCCAGTTCATTCTAATATCAATTAGTCTATATTTTGATTTATATGATTGTTATTTGCTTATGAGAGGGCTTTCGTTTGTTATGGAAAATAAACTTGACATTTAAAATGATATTAAATGGCCTATACTGTAAAACAACTTAGCGTTCGGAACATTTGAAGATAAAATTTAATCATGACGTTATTCAATATGATTTTTGAATAAGGAACACTCGGTCGTCTTAAAAATGAATATTTGGACAGCTGTGTCATTTGAAGCATGGAGCTATGTTTTTCAATATTCTGCGAATGCAAGTAATACTGTACAAGTTCAACAGCTATAATTTATAAAAGCATGGAATAGTAAGTAAAATGAGAAAACAAGCGGTTGCGTAATTTTAACTCTTTAAATTTGTATAAAAATAGGGAACCGATGTCACCATGGCAATAAGAAAGGCATCTACCTTCTTAGAAGCAAAACTTAGCTATGTCAAAGATTCATATTCGCTAGCGATCATATGCTACGCTCTAGCAAGTGCCAATAGCCCTTCGAGAGCCAGATGTTACAGGAAGCTGAAGAAAGCCGCTTTTTATGATGGTTTAACTCTACATTTTCAAAATGAAATATTCATACTCGTGTTATGACAGACATGGATTAAACCATGTTTTAGTATCATTTGATTATTCCGTGTTTAAATTTTAATTGAATGTATAAATGCTTTTTACTAAGGTTTTCATTTTTTGTTGAATTATATGTATATTTCTTTATTATCTTCTTATATTTTCATAGTGTTCCGTTTTAAATTCTACTGTTGATCTTTGTAAGATTTTCAATTTTTATGTTTAAGGCTTTTGAACCGATTGCTAAGTAAGTGGAACTTCTTAATTTTTATTTTATTTATAGATGACAAAACCTACTGGAAGGCTAACCATAAAGTTACAAAAAGGGAAGTAGGTGATCGTGCATTAAGAAATAGAGCACCGTCAATGGATGTAGAAGCGTCATCGTATGCTCTTCTAACTTATATGAAACTTGGGTACTACACAGAGGCTTTTCCTATCGTAAAATGGCTTGTGTCACAACGTAACCCTACTGGTGGTCAACGATCTACTCAGGTAAACAGCAATGTAAATGCAAAGATGATAGAGACTGAATTGATTAATTCGAAATACCTTGTTGATTATTCATAATCATGAAGCGGATAATAGGGACTGAAAGTAGTTCTTCCACGTTATTTTATGACAAATATTTTGGTAATTTAAAACTGAAATGAAATATGTGTAAACATATATCAGAATCAGTATTAGCATTCACAATGACTTACACTTAACAAATCCGAAATTTATCAGGAGGGAACAATTTGTTATTTGGTTACAAAAAGAGTATTACAATATATACTGTCTGGTAATGTACTGTTTACTTTTATATTTATACTGTAATTTTACCGTTATTCATGTGGCTTTTCCACAACCTATAGCAATAAAACGTTAATAAAATCCAAGCACAGTGTACTAACTTTTTGTTTATATGTTTAAGTTGTGTGGCAAAGATAACCATAAAATACCTTATCCGTTCATGTATTCATACTATTTTTTAGAAGGTACTTAACCGAGATTGAAGGGAAGTGCTTTTAAATTGAATATAGTAAAAGTGAAGGAAATACGCCAACCAAATTTTAGCGTTAAGGTTAAAAAAAAAACAACAAAATCAATAACAATTATTAAGAATTGCACGAATATCAAATCAAAAGCAAATCAATCATTAGGAACAAATGAAGTAATTAACGTCAAGTCATAACTTGTATCCATTTTACAGGACACAGTTATATCTATACAAGCCCTTGCCGAATTTGCAACAAATGGAGAGGCTACACCAGGCCCGAATTATGGAGTGAAATTTGAATTGTCTCATGCTGGAAAGTTTAATCACGTGTATACTACAAATCTGTCTACATTTGATTTTGTGCACACATTCGAGGTATTTCTTTTATTAAGAAACTTGAGGACAGCAAACCAAATTACTCAATAGGACTTCCAACACATACATATCTATAAGTTGTCAATTTAAATGACACGATTTATTTTGAATAGTTGATGAATTTATTTTCTTATTTTATATAGTTCAAATTCAATGAAATTATTGCCACATTTCCTGTAAGAGATAAAGTAAATGAGGGTTTACGAATCAGGGGCAAGCTAATTACCCAGTTTTAAATAACAAATGCAATATTTTTGACATAGTAAAAAAGTACACAAAAATAAATCGTCATAACTCGTAGAATTTTTTATTTGTTCGAATTCATTACATAACAAGAAATACATTGTACCGGTATTTGATTGCATTACCTAAATATCTTAATTTCTATCTTATGTTTCAGCTACCCTTCGATGTTGAAACGTTCACGCTTCAAGCAACAGGATCAGGGTCAGCAATTATCGATGCAAGTTTAATTTATTAAAATGTAAACGATTTTAGTATTTTTTTCAAAATGTTAAAAAAACAACATAGTAGAGAAGACGTTATAAATTTAAATCAAAATTAGTTTAAACTTGATGCTTATTGTTTTCATTACTAGCAAAAAAAACCCTTATACATGCATACATACCTATTTTCATTTATAAAGAACAACACTTTTATTGGAAAATATGCGGTCCTAGATTTTGACATTACAGAAAACTGTTTTATCTAAAGACATACTCTTTCCAAACTCTAGGGTTGCAAAATTGTGTTTTAAATACTAAAAGACAAGATTGCTAGCATCAAACATACATTTTGAAGAACAAAATCTCAACTTGAAAATATGCAGTCAAATTTTCTGTAATTATGAAAATTATATAATGTATCTAATCAATATTCAGTTATTTCACACGTGATTTGCGGTCTCGGGCAACAGTTCAAAACATAACCCCCTCCAATCGGGCCAACAATTTGACTGTTTCCAAATCACGTATGAAATAATTGTATAATAATACACGGAGGAGCGCCTGAGGTCTCCCTATATTATTGAAGCTTTAAAGTCGCCAATTGATCTATACAGTGTTGATGCGACGTAAAACCCAACCAAACCTTAAAAAAATAAACGAAAACAGGAAGTGCTGAAAACATGTTAATAAGTTAATAAAAAAACTATTGTATTGACATTGCTTAGGTATCTACTTCATATTATGTGACTGGCAATGAAAACGATGATAACATAGAGGTTAAAGCAGTAGTGACAAAAGAGTCGATAAATACTGTGACAATTGAATCCTGCCTAAGGTGACATGAATATTTATTCTCCACTGTTAAATAGTTTACTAATAGACACAAGTAAAATAACAGTATAAACAGCATTTTTTACATTTCTTGATTTTCTGGTATCCAGTTGTCTATATATATCTCAAATCTCATGATACTAAAGCATTTAATATGTTTTATGATCATTGTTAATTAACCAATAATTATGTCTCAAGTATGAGAATTGAAATAAAGATACAATTCTTAATATCGATCTATATTATTGATATATCTATATTGATTTATTGGTAAACATATCAATACGCAATGTATGTATTTTGGGAGCTTTTGTTGACAATATTTAACATATTGGGACTATTATTATGTATGTTAGATGGACTGCAAGTGACAATAGTGGCATGTTACTCATGGAGGTAGAGATGCCAACAGGATTTCAGCCTGACGATAATCTATTGAACAGTCAGGACTCGATCATGAAACACGAAACGAATGGAAGAAATATTGCTTTATATTTCAATGGTGTATGTATGATTTCATTTGTGTATATACTAGTCACTTACTGCAATATCAGACATCTTGTTCTGGGTAACTGTGAAGCGGCAGCTCTGTAAAGCCTGTGTAGCAATCTCAAGCCATAATCTGACCTGATAATAAATAATTGAAAGATGAAAGTTATTTTTACCCTGTCTTATAACTATGTATGTCAAATTCAAGCATTAAATAACACTATTGAATTATCTTCAATACAGGTAAATCCAAATACAGACGTTTGCGTTGATGTGAAGATGGACCGTGTTGACCCAGTTGTCAAGAGTCAAGCCTGCCATGTAAAAAGGCATGGGGAACTACGAATCCATATTTATTTAAATACGAAAAAATATTTTTTTAATGAAGCCTTAAAAGTGTTTTGGGTTTTTTAAAATTTAACAATAAATGGGTTACTTGAAAATTTATATAAAACTTTTCCCAACAAACAAACCGAAAATTAATTTTTAAATTTACTTGTTTTTTGGGGAAAGGAAAGGGATACAAAAAATAATCATATTTCTTTTTTCATTGTTTATAGAAAGGATAAAACAAATTCAACGGCAAAAATTTATTTCCCATAAAAAAATAATTGGGGGGGCCATCCCTTAAAACCCATAAAAACAAAATAAAAGGGGTTTTTTTAAAATTTTTTAAAATCAATTTTTAAATATAAAACTACATGAAATTTTCTTTTTTGTTTTTTTTCCAAAATTAAAATTTTTGACATACATTTGGGTGTGCCCCGGGGGTTTCCCCAAACCCCCGGGTTTTTTTAATTTTTCCCCCTTTTTGTCTTTTTTTAAAAAACCCTTTTTTTTAAATTCCCCCGTTTTTTTCCCAAAAAATGGGGCCCCCGGGGGAAAAAAGATAAACCCCTTAACAAGTAAAAAAAAATGTTTTTTTTTAATTTGTTTTTGTAAATTATTTTTAATTGATTTAAAAATCTCCCTTTCATTTTTCGTTTTGCCCTTTTGGGGTTTTTTTTTTCGGGTTTTTTTTTAAAAACCCGGTTTTTTCCCCTTGGCCTTTAAAAGAATTTTTTTGGGGGTTCCCCTTTGGGGGGGGGGGGGTTTTTGGCCGTTCTAAAAGGGGCCGCCCGGGTCTTTTTTGATTTTTTAATTGTCATAATTTTAAAATTTTAAAAAAGAGAAACCCAAAATTTTTTTGTGAAAAACAGTCAAAAAAATCATTCTGGGGAAAAATACTTTTCCCCAAAAGGTTTTAGGGAAAAAACCAGGGGGGATAATAACAATTTTTCTTTCCCCAAATTATATGGGGTTCTTTCGCAAAACCCCAAAAATGGGGGGAGGGAACTTTTTTTTAATTTTTTTTTAAAAATTTTCCTGCACATTTCCTGTTGAATTAAATATTACATAAAAAACTGTCATAAATGAGTTTTTTTTAATTTTTTAAGCCCATCAAGCAAAAACTGGGATAAGGATTTAAAATTGTAAAGGGGAACCCAACATTTTGAAAAATTTTGTCCTTTGTGTGGATTTTAAAGCCCGGAGAACCGGTAAGTTAGATCTCTTCTAAAAATTAAAATTTTGGAAAACCCAAAAAACAAAAGCCCCTTTGGGTTTAATTTTTTTAATTAAGACCTTTAATATTTAAAACTGAAAGACGGGGGTTTTTTCCCCTCTAAAAAAAGGGAAAAAAAGCAAAAAAACGCAAAAATTAAAAAAAAAAAAAATAGGGGGAAAATTTTTTTTTAAATTTTAAAATTTTCCCAATTTTTAATTTTAAATTTTGTTTTTCTTTTTTAAGTTTTTTTTTTAAAAAAGGGGCAATTTTTACAAAAAAATGAAAATATTTTTTGTTAATCAATAAAAAAAAATTTTAACTTTTTTTTAAAATTAACCAAAAACCCCAAAATTGAAAATTTTTCCCCTTAAATTTTTAAAAAAAAATGTTTCAACCATCTTTTCAAAATTGGGAGTAGGGGGGTTTAAAAGCAAAGGAAAAACCTAAAAAATAAAATGGGGAAATTGTTCGGGGTTTAAGCCCCCTTTTTAAACCCCTTTTGCCCCGGTTTTTTTTTTAAAATGAAAAATTCAAAAATTTAAAATTAAATTCTGTTTTTTTGTCTTACAAATTTAAAAAAGGGGAAATTTAAACCCAATTAAATTATGGGGAACTTTTTTTCCCAGGATTTAAACTACCTACACTTGTTTATTTTAAAACAATCTTTTCACATAGAGCGTTTAAATTTTAAAAAGATTTTTTTTTTTTGACATTTTTTTTCCCTTAGTCTTTTCCCATTGAGGAAAAATTTAAGGGTTTTATATTGTTTTTTGCTAGATGACCTTTTTTGTTTTAACTTTTTTGTACTTTAACAGAGGAAGGAAATTTAATTTTTCCCTTCACGTTTAATAAATTAAATCTTTATCAGTAAAAAATTTTAAAATTTTTTGTTTTAAACAAATTTGTGCAATTTAATTTGAGGGGGGAAAAATTTTTAAAAGATTTTATATTACTAGAAATTTAAACCCCAAAATTAAAATTAAGGTAAAAAAATTTTGTATTAACATAAAAACAAAATTTTTGACTAATACGAATTATTATATCTTTTCCCTTAAATTTTCCCCCTTTAAAAAAAAATAAAAAAAATTAAAAAAAATTTTTTTTAAGGGGGGGCCCAAAAAAAAATTTTTTTATTTTTTTGGCCATTTTTAAAAATTTGCATTTTTGATGAAAAAATTTGTTTTAAAACAGGGCAAATTTGGAAATTTTAAATGTAAAAAAAAAAAAATAACAATGTTTTAAAATAAAATATATTTTAAATGTTTAAAGTTCTTTTTTAACCCAAGACTAACTTAATTCTCTTTAAATTAAAATAAATGTTTCCCAAAAGGCATATGTGTCTAAACCCTGTTTTTTAAATAAAATTTTTAAACATTTTTTCGAAAACAACATTTTAAAAATATTTTTAAATGTTAAAGGTCAAGATTAGTGCGTCATCGATAAAGGGTTCCCATTTTTAAAAAATAAGTAATCATAAATTTCTTTTAAAAAAATTTTTTAACCTGATCAATTTTTACCAAACAGTTATTAGGGGCCCAAAAAATTTTAAATTGATCAAAAGGCAAAGGCTTTTTAAAAAAAAAAAAAATTTCTGAAGAAGAAAAAAAAAATTTAAAAAAAAACCCAAAAAAAACTAATTTTTATAAAATTTCCCCAAAAATTCCCATGGAAAATTTTTAAATAATAGAATTTTTTTTTTGGCTAAAAAACCCCTTTTTTTAAACCCCCCTAAAACCCATTTTTTTTTTGTTTTTTGTACATTTTTTAACACAGATCTCTTCCCGTTTAGAAAGGGAAAATTCCCTTTTCCCTTAATATAAAAAAAAATTTTGGGAAAAAGGGTTTTTAAAAAGGCTAAATGTTGGGAATAAAAAATAACAGTCATCAGCCCTGCAAAATTGTGTGTAAAAAATAAGTTTCCCTTTTAGGTGTTTTTAAGACCCTTTTAATTTTAAAAAGCGATATCAATTTTTATTAAAAACTTCATTTTAAACTTTGGGTTCAGGGTTTTGTTTGGATGTATCAAAAAAAAATTTTAAACTTATAAACACGTTTTTGAAATTTTTTTAATTAAAAATATTTTAAATAAAAACCCTTTGGTAACTAAAATTGTTAAAAAATTAAATTTTTAAATTTTGAAAACAAAAGGGGAAAAATTTTAAAAAGGTTCAAAAGAAAATTCTAAAAAAATGGTTTTCTTTAAGGCAGGCGTCACCTTTTTCCCCAAATTTTTGGGATAAAAGTTTGGACACACGAAAAAAGGAAAAATGTTAAAATTTGGGGAATCTGATCGTAATAACAATGGGTTTTCCCAATTTCGTGAGAGCATTTTTTTGGCCATCGAAAATCCCCGGCAGAATTTCCCCAATTTTTCCCGGCCCAGAAAAACCCCCCGTGAGGGGTTTTCCAAAATTTTTTCCAAAAAAAATCCCCCGAAGCCCATTGCAAAATGTTCTTTTTCCGGTTGTTCCCGTATGTTTTTTTCCCCTTAAAAAGGGGCCGCCCGTGAAGCCACCCTTTTTTAAAATTTGGGTGTAAAATTTTCGTTTTTTCTTCATGTAATTTTTCGGTGAATTTGGTTTTTTTTACCCCTCAAGAAGACAATAGGGAATAAAAAACGATAGTCTTTTAAAAAGGGAAATAAACACAAAAGGGTAAACCCCCCGGCCAAGACCGCGTGTCCCCCACCCGAAATTTTTGGACAATGCATCGGGGGGGGAAACCCCCGGATGGGGGAAGGAAAAAAGGAAATTTTTTTATTTGGCCCCAAGCTTTTGAAAATGTTTATCATGGTGGCCCATATAAAGGCTAGACCATTTTTTTCCCATCTTTTCCCCCTTTTTCCAAAATTCTTTTACAGGGAAAAATAAAAACTTCCATTATTTGAAATTTAATCTACAATTTTTTTTCAGTTTTTTGCTGCAAATTACATGTTTTAAATTGAGAGTAAACCCCAAAAAAAAAAAAACAGCACCCTTTCCCTACCCCAAAAGGGAAAACACCTTAGAAAAAGATGAGGCCCACTGGCCCATTGGTTCCCATGATAAATTTTTTTTCCGAATATGTTTAAACCCAAAAAACCAAAAAGGGGAAAGGAAAGCTTTCAATGAACGCAAGCCCCAACCCCGCCCAAAGGCAAAAAAGAACCAAGAAACCCAGGGAAGAGGCCCCAAAAAATCGGAAAAAAGGGCGCAAGGTAAAGCGGGTAGGCTTCCCCTTAAATGATACATAAAAAAAAAAAATTTTAAAACGCCCAAGGGAAAATCAAAAAAACAAATTAATGATTGATTTATTTTAATGGGAAAAAAAGGGAAAATACTTACCGTAGACGAGAAAAAAAAAAAGGACTCAAAAAAATTCCCCAAAACAGTAAAAATAACAAAAAAACATACACTGAGGAAAAAAAAAAGGGGGGTCCCCCCCCTTGGGGGGAAAACCCCGGTTTTTCCACCCCCCCATAAGTACTATTTGGGAGTTTTAAAACCCGGTTTAAATGGGCCCCAAAACCTACCCCCTTTAACCCCCCCCTTAATTTTTCCTTAAAAAAGGGGGTTTGGAAATAAAAAGGGGAAAAAAAAACCCCCAAAAAATTTAAAACCCAGTTTTTAGGGTTTTAAAAAGGTAAAATAAGTAAAACCCCCGAAAATGACCCAATTAGTACTTTAAAGAGGAATACCCAAAAGGCCATAACAAAAGAACCCCCAATTTTTTTTTTAAGGAAAAACCCCAAAGGTAAAAAAAAAAAAAAAAAATTCCCCCTTTAAAAGGGGGGCCCCCCAAAAAACCCCCGGGAAAAGAAAAAACCCCAAAGAAAAAAATAAAAACAAAAAAAGGGCCCAAAATTCCCCCACCCCCCCCCCCAAAAAGGAAAAAACCAAAAAAAAAAAACTGGCCCCCCCCCAAACCCCACAAAAAAAGGGTTTTAACCCCCAAAATTTTTTGGGGGTTTCCGTCAAGAATTTTTTAATAAAAAAAGGGGGGAAAAAAAAGCCCCAACCCTTTTTTTCCCCCCAAAAGGTTTTTTTTTAAAACTTAAGCCCCTTTTTTTTTTTTGGGGTTTTTTAAAAAAAAAAATTCCCAAAAAAAAAGGGGGGGTTCCCCAAACCCCTTTTTTTTTTGGGGTTTAAAATTTTTTTAAAATTTTTTAAGTAAAAAAAACCCAAAAAAAACCAAAATTTAACCAATTTTTTAACCAAAAAAAACCCCCCCTTTTTTTCCCCCCAAGGGTTTTAAAAAATAACATCCCCCTTTTTAAAAAAAAAATTTTTTTTTTTGGAATTTTCCTTTTTAACTAAATTTTTTTGGGGAAAATTAAAAATCTAAAGTCCCGATTGTAAAATTTTTTTTAAAATTTTTAACGTCATTTAAATGGCTACCCCCGTTTTGAAACCCTGATGGATGAAAAATATTTTGCTTGTTAAAACCTTCAAAATTGTTTAAAAGGGCCTCTAGCAAAATCTTTTTTTTAAACTGAGATACAAAAATCCCCTGTAAAAGGTTGCATGGGTTTAGGGTTCCCCCATCAAAATGTGGATTGGGTTTATTTAAAACCATAACAAAATAAATCATTTTTTATATGATTTTTGTGTAAAATAGAATATTTTTAAATAGTAAAAAGAAGACCCAAAAATAAATTTTTAAACGTATTTTAATGAGCCCCCAAGGGTTTTTTCCGGGGGTTTGTATACCACCCAAAGGGTCAAGGGAAACTTCAACCCCTTCGTAACCACGTAAAAGGGATCGTACTCAAAAACGTCGTGTGAAACCTATCCGGGTGCCCTTTCCGCGTGTCCCCCCTTGGGGTTAAACGCCCCTTTGGGAAACAAAATTTTTTGAAATTTTTTTTGAGAAAAATTTTCGTGGGGGGTTATGGAAAATGCAAATCGCGTACCTTCCCGGTGGGAAACGGTGGGGCCGGGAAATTCGATCGCGTGACCTTTTTGTAAAAACCGTATTTTTTCGGTTTTGTTAGAAAAAAACTCCCCCCCGCCAAAAATTTCGCAGCAAAAAATTTTTTATTTTCGAGAAAATTTCTGGGGGGGCCCCCCAATTTTTTTGGGGGACGGGGGGAAACCCCCCCCTCCCCCAATTAAGGTTTTTTTGGCCGTTTTTAAAATTTTACTTTTAAAATTTTTAACCCAAGGAAAAAAAAATTGGCCCCGGGTTTTCCCCTTTTAAAAGAAAGCCAAATTTCCTATTCTTTGTGCCCCCTTTTTTTAAATTTAAACAATTTGGGAAAATAAAATAAAAGGTATTGGTTTTAAAGGGGTTTTTTTTGGGGAAAACCCCCAAAAATAAAAGGGTAACACTCTTTGAAAAAATTTTTTCCCTGGGTCAAAAACATTTCCCCGCGTTTAAAAAAACCCCCTTTTGGGTTAAACATCACCTTTTTAAAATTTGTGAAATAGTGTTTTCCCCGTTTCTGCGTGAAAGGAATGAAAACATTTAGAAACGTTTTTTTTTCTGGAATAGAGAAACCCAAATACTTTCCCAATCCCTCCCAAAAATTTTTTTTTTATTTTTAAGGCCCCCCCGGGTTTTTTTTATAAAAAGTTTTTCCCCCCCCCCCCCTTAAAAATTTTCCCAAATTAAATTTTTTAAAAAAATTAATTTTGGGAAATTTTTTTAAAAAAAAAAAAACCCTTTAAAAATTTTTTTTACCCCCAAAAAAAAAAAATTTTTTTCAAAAATTTTTTTGGGAAAAAAATTTTAAAATCCGTACACAAATAAAATTAAATACATTAAATGAAAGCTTAATTGTAATTTTTCCGATTTTTTTGTTTTTAGAGAAAATTTTAGGGCAAAAAAATGACATGGGCCGAAAAGGAGAATAATCCGGAAAAAAGAAAGATAGTTAAATAAAAATTTATCCTTCGAATAGTTTTGGAAATTATTCATGTCAAACCCCATACAAGTAAGACTTCTACCTGAATCAAATTTAAACATTCTTTATGCTTATTTAACATGTTTCCCCTGGCTTTTTAATGGATTTGAAAAACGTACCCCTTTTAAAATACCCCTAAGGGATAGTAAAAAATTAAAACCATTGAAATCATTGGGATCCCGACGACAGGGGTCAAATTTTTTAAAACAGTACGTTAAAAAAAACCAAATTTACAAAAATTTATTTTTTTTAAATTGTAGGGGGTTTAAATTTTTTTTGAAAAAATCGGGAACGAAAAGAAAAGGAAAAAACCAAAAAACAAAAACCCCAACAAAAAAAAAAGGGCCCCCTTTTTTAAAAAAAAGAAACAAATACGAAAAAAGCGTAAAAGGTTTTCCCACTTACTAAGTTTAAAAAACCCCGTACAAAAACCCTTAAAGGGAAATGTGTTTTTGAAAGGGCAAAAAAAAAAGAGGGTTTTAAATTTGGGCCCTGCGGCCCCGATATTGGTTATAACATAAATTTTCAGTGAGAAAAAATTTTGAAAAAACCCAAATTTCCATATTTTTTCCCCTTTTAAAATTTAATTTAAGGGTTTTTTAGCCAAAAAATTTGAATTTTTTAAACCTTTTCACGAATAGAAATAACTAAAATAGAGAAAATAAAACCCCCCAAAAGAAACCCCAAACACGGAAAAAAAACCAAAAAATAAATGAAAGGGTTGTGTGGGCCCTACGTTTTTTAAAATTTTAAAAACCCAGAATTATTGTTAAAACCCCTTTTTAAATTTTAAAAATTTTTCGATTTTTTAAAAGAACATTTCGGGAAAAAAAAAACATTAAACAAAAAAATTAAAAAACATAATTTTAAAAAAAATAAAAATTTTAAAAACTTTTATGAAAGAAAATTTATTATATTAACATGACAAATTTTAAAAAGTATATGTTCTCCAACCACATGTTTAAACTAGTATGTTACCCTTAAAAATACACGGGGCGTACGTGGCATGTCTTAAGGACTTTGGATTAAACCATTGTATGGGAATATATACAAATAAAATTTTTGAAGTTTTATGAAATTATATTATCTCCCCATTCACCTTTTTTTTCTATTCAACGAATTTGGGAACATTTAAAACGCCAAGTTTTGTATTTAAAAAATGATTTGCAGTTACAAAGAAAAAATAAAATTAAAACCCTAGAGACGGGCATTGCATTTATTTTACAAAATTTTTTGACTACATTTTTTTTTTTTATCATCAGAGTTAATTTTTATACAATAATTGAAAAGGAAAAAAAGCTTTTTTAAAGAAATGGAAATATCCAATAATAAGAAATTATTTTGACCTGCATTTTTAAATAAAAATCAGATATAACCCCAAAAAATTTTTTGGGCTTTCAATTTCTAATTTTCCCCGGTTTTATCAGTTCCCGGCATTCATTGTTTTTAACACGAAAGAAAGACGTCTTGATATGACATATCAGAAAAACATTTCAATCCAAAAAGTTGTCATTTTATTGAAAACCGTCAGCGTAAAATTGTGAGAGTGTTAAAAAAACGTAGCGCTTATAGCCCAAGCATAATCTACATACAGGGATACGGCATAAGTCATTAGAAATCACAGGACGTCCCCAGGACCGAGCAACCCATTTATTAATTACTATTTTAAGAATACAATATAAAACTGTACACATTGAATTAACAAAAAATGGAAAGAAAATAGTTCCAAATTACAATCTTTCGTTAAATTTTCAACCATGTTTTGACAGAGAAGCTTTAAAACTAAATGAAAATGTCCTTGTTTTCCATTTTTCACATGTATATGTAAAATGTAAAAAAAATACAGTAGAACGCCACGATCTCTTACATTGAACGTTGTAATGTACATGATTTACATTGTAAACTGTAAGGCTCAAAACGTCATCATCGACAATGTTGTTGGATCGCTTTCATTGAGCCTGTTATTTGTTATTTATCTGTTCATTGTACAATGACAATATAATGATCTTAATCTGAAATCAAAATATGATAATGAATATTATAAATCATATTAAATACACATTTCCACATAAAAACACGTAAAAAACTTGTGAAGATATAAACTGAATTCTCATAATATAGTCATAATTCTTTCTGAAACTGTTGCTTTGAAATAACCAGTTGTACAATTAACACATGGTCAGAGCACGAAAATGAATTAGGATCAATCCTTCTATCCATCATGTAAACAAAAACTGCAAAATAATCTTAAAATCAGTAATGTTCTATCAGACTGAATGGTAGCAATGTAAAGCATCATTACTGTTTTTAGTGGAGTAGACACTAACATCACATCTGTTATTCTGCACGTTTAGAATTCAATTACATATAAATATTTGACACATTCAACAAAAGTCAACGAATGATATAAAACCAAAAACAACAAGATAAATAATGACAAGTCAGCATTTTGTTTATGAAAAATTAATATGTAACAATTTTGCAATAAAAAACGCAACTACTGGTATGTCTGAAGATTTAGTTTTCTTTTACTAGAAGTAACGTCCCAATGCATAGACGTAAGAATCGCACGCCGACGAGAAAACTTAAGATTTGACTTGGGAAAGTAAGATCAAAATTGTACGATACTATTTTTGTAAACCGTATGATCGTTGATGAGACAAGCCCCTGCATTTGTTAATGAATAAAGTTTAACCCTTTTTTACCTGCATTCTTTGAATTTTTATCAAACGCACTGTGTATAATTTTCAAAGTTGAAATAAAATCAAAAAATATTTAAAAAGCGAAAAAGATCAGACCCCTTGTAAAGGTTTCTATAATAAAGAAAAAAAAATAAA